>NW_007731343.1:5754-7595 GCF_000696425.1 Galeopterus variegatus | reverse complement strand
CAAAAAGACAAAAAGACAAAAAGACAAAAAAAAAAAAAGAAATACAACTTTGTAGCTCTGTGTAAGAATTAGTTTTTGTTCCCTTTAAATGTATTTTAAGAGTGTAAGTCTGATATAAATTAAGATTTTCCAATCTCTGGGCCTTTTAATAAAAAAACTGTATAAAAAGCAAGGCTTTTATACAATGTAGTTTATTTAAAGTTTAGTTTAAATAAACTACAGTTTTGTTGTAGTTTATTTAAAGTTTATTATTTAATCAATTAATTTAAGCATTTAATGAATGTAAGTCAGGCATCAGCTAGAAGAAAGGCCTCATTCTATTTCAGATTCTAGAAAAGAGGGAACCAAGTTCTAATAAAGGCAAGCATTAACTTTGTCTGAAATTAGAAGTACTTTCCTCGCAGGTGATGTTTTTAAGCTAGATCAGCGAGAGTTATACTAATAAAAGAAAGATTACAAGAATGTTATTATCTAGAGAAGCAAAATGGCTGAGTATCTAAATGCATCAGACTATTCTTAGAGAAGCCAAGAAATATTCAGGATGACTAAACCTTAAACCTTTAAAACCTAAAGGAAAGTTAAAATGAGTTTATGCAGTGGTTATTGATCATTTAGGGCTAGTGAGAAAGGTTATACCCAACAGTTTGTCCTGGACATATCTGTATGTGCATATTCAATTTAAAATTAGCTCATTTGCACTTTATTAATTTAATAAAGAGTTATATTTTTTAACTTTATATTTAAAGTGTACATCATTCTCCTTAACATGCAGGCGTTCCCATAAGCATGGTTAGGTCCATACGGGACAGGTCCAGGCAACACCAGACCCCTGGAAGGCACTTTTTCCAAAAGCAGTTATGCTACTGTTTTAGTCTGTTTGTGTTGCTTATAACAGAATACCTGAAGCTGGGTGATTTATAAAGAACAGAGGTTTATTTGCTTACGATTCTGGGACAGTTGCATCTGGCACGGGTCTCAGGCTGCTTCTACTCATGGTGGAAAGTGGCAGCAGCTGGCAGGTACAAGCAGATAACATGGTGAGAGGAAGCAAGAGAGAGAGAGAGGAGGAGCCAGGGTCTTTTAAACAACAAGCTCTTGCAGGAACTAATAGAGCAAGAACTCTCTCAGTAATCCCCCCTCCTCCAGGGAGAGCACTAATCCATTCATGAGGGATCCACCCCCACGACTCAATAGTTTCCAACACTGCCACATTGGGAATCAAATTTCCACATGAGTTTTGGAGGGGACAACACATCCAAATTCCATCATTCCACCCCTGGCCCCCCAAAATTCATGTCACTCTCACATACAAAATACAATCATTCCATCCCAACACTTCCAAAAGTCTTAGCTTGCTCTAGCACCAACTTAAAAGTCCAAAGTCTCCTCTGAGACCAAAAGCAAAAGTCCTTCCAGCTGTGAACCTGTAAAAACAAAACCAAATTTATCTACTTCCAAGATACAATGGTGGAACAGACATAGGGTACATGTTCCCATTACAAAAGGGAGGAATAGGCCAGAAGAAAGGAGAAACAGGCTCCAAACAAGTCCGAAACCCAGCAGGGCAGACATTATATCTTAAAGCTCCAAAATAATGTTCTTTGACTCCAAGTCCTGCATCCTGGGCACAATCGGGCATCTGGGCCCCCAAAGCATCAGGCAGCCTCATTCCCACAGCTCTGCCAGGCACAGCCATTGGGCTGGTGCCTGCAGCATTTCCAGACTGGTGTTGCACGTTACCCATGGCCCTGTAATTCCAGGGCCCTGGAGGCAGCCCCACTGTCTTGGCTCTACTAGACATTTCCCTGGTGGGGGCTCTCTGTGGGGGCTCCAACCCCACT
>NW_007731343.1:3280-4794 GCF_000696425.1 Galeopterus variegatus | reverse complement strand
TCCAGGGCCCTGGAGGCAGCCCCACTGTCTTGGCTCTACTAGACATTTCCCTGGTGGGGGCTCTCTGTGGGGGCTCCAACCCCACTTTTCTGCTCGGCATTGCTCTAGTAGATGGCCTCTGCAGTGGCTCCACCCCTGTGGCAGGTCTCTGCCTGGGCCCCCAGGCTTTTCCATACATCCTCTGGAATCTGGGTGGAGGATGCCATACATCCTGCCATCCTGCAGACTTAACAGAATGTGGACGCCACCAAGGTTTCAGGCCTCTACTATCCAGGGCTACTGCACAAACCACACTTGGGGCCACTCCAGATGGAGCAGCGGGATGCAGGGAGCAGGTTCCTGAGGGCAGCTGTGCCCCAGGACAACTCAGTCCTTCTAGGCCTCAGGGTCTGTGATGGGTGTGGCACACTTCCAGACTTCTCAAATGCCTGCAGGGCTTTCCTCTCATTGTCTCTGCTATTAGCATCTGGTGGCCTCACAGCCAAGACAATGTCTTTAAGCAACCAGTTTATCTGCTTCACCCTTGCATTTTTTGCCAGCTCCCCACTTCTTTACCACGTGGCCAGGCCTCAAATTTTCCAAATCTTTACGCTCTACTTCCCTTTTAAATTCTAGCTTTACATCATGATTTTGCCGCCATAACTCAGAGCAGGCTCTTAAAAGCAACCATGCAGCTTCCTTAATGCTTTGCTGCTTAGAAATTTCTTTGGCCAAATGCTCTGGTTCACAACTCTTAAGTCTCACCTTCCACAAAGTCCAAGGGCATGGACACAACGCAGCCAGGTTCCTTGCTATAGTGTAGCAAGGGTTATCTTTTGTCCAGTTCCCAATAAGTTCCTCATTTCTATCTGAAACCTCATCATCTGCCTGGTCTTTACAGTCCACATTTCTATCAGCATTCTGGTCACAACCATTTAACCAATCTCTAAAATCTCCCAAACATTCTCTCATCTTTTTGTCTTTTTCTAAGTCCTCCAAACTCCTCCAACCTTTGCCCATTGCCCAGTTCCAAAGCTACATCCACATTTTCAGGTATCTGTATAGCAACACCCCACTTCTTGGTACCAATTTTCTGTTTTAGTCCGTTTGTGTCGCATATAACAGAATACCTGAAACTGGGTGATTTATGAAGAACAGAGGTTTATTTGGCTTATGATTCTGGGACGGCTACATCTGGCATGGGCCTCAGGCTGCTTCTACTTGTGGCGGAAAGTGGCAGCAGCTGGTGGGTACAAGCAGATCACATGGCGAGAGGAAGCAAGAGAGAGAGAGGAGGTGCCAGGGTCTTTTAAACAACCAGCTCTTATGGGAACTAATAGAGCGAGAACGCACTCATTACTCCTTCCTCCCCCAGGGAAAGCATGAATCCATTCGTGAGGGATCCGCCCCCATGACTCAGTCAGTTTCCAACACTGCCACATTGGGGATCAAATTTTCACATGAGTTTTGGAGGGGACAACACGTCAAAACTCCATCATATATGAACTGCTTGTGAGAGCACGTGGCCCATAGGG
>NW_007731343.1:0-1433 GCF_000696425.1 Galeopterus variegatus | reverse complement strand
GTGCCTCCCCTCATGCTGTTATGGCCAACGTCCGACGGGTAAAAGAAATTTGCCCACGAGAAGCGGGTGATAGGAAATGGAAAAGAGTTTATTTCTGGCAGCCAGGGCTACGCAGGCCAATCGAGAAGTGCAGCCCCGAGTTGAAACCTCTCGCAGCTTTTATTTCTAGCAGCTTTTATTTTTAGCTAGGCGGGAATTTTTCGCACCTGACACAATCTAGCCAATGCAAGCAAGCCAGCGATACATAAGCTAATTTTGTGGTTAGCCCTGTAGCCCCTCCCCACCCTGGAATCCCCATTTATTTTAGCCAGCGATTTGTACAGAAGCAGAATGCATATATTAAGGTCAGTAGGGGTTGGGGCGTCCCTTAACAATGCACCCATCACTTCCTGAATTTATTCTCCTTTCTTTGCTCCTTAACTGCCCGGCTTTGCCCATTCCTCTGCCTTCTTTCACCTCTCACACTCCACACGATACTTATTTTCTCTCTTAAAGCTTGTGAATTACAGACCTTTTACTCAGTTTTCTCTCTGATTCTGACCCTGTGCACTTCTGCTATTTTTTTTTTCACTATTCCTTCTTCTTCACCTCACTTTTCCGAGACATTGACATTTCATTAGTTCCTTGATGCTGCCTTCTTCCTGCTTTCTCTCTGCTTTTTTTCGGAGAGGCAGCATAGGCTGATTGGAAAGAGCATGGGACTAAACTAAAAACCGAGGTTTCAATCCTGATTTTGTCACTTATTTCTAACTCTGTGACTTTGGGCAAGCCACAACATCTCTCTGGACTTTTATGTCCCCACCTATAAAATGAAAGGCTTCTTAGTAATTANTATAACTTGGAGACTGATTGCAAGAAGTGAGGGAGAAAGAGGTCCGTGATGGGGCCCTGTTTCCCCAACTTGGGCCACTGAATGGACGGGAAATACAGGGGAGAACCGCAGGTGGCAGTAGATGAGTTCACATTTGGAAATTCTGAATTTGAGGTTACCACAGTACAGTCTAGCGTGTGGCCAGACGTGTCTGGTTAGGTCTCAGGAGAAGCCGATTCTAGAGAAGTGGACATGAGAGCTGTCGAGGGGACTGAAGCTACGAGTGGGAACGTTGAAAGGAACGTGGAGTATCTGGTTCCGCGTGGGAGAAAATGTGTGAATAGACGCAGGTACTTCAAAAAGGTGGGGAAATGGAATTAACAGATAATCCAAATCTTTCCCCGAACGCTTCGAAGTACGCTGGCATGAATTTACAGATCAGAGGCTCCTGTGGCTTCGTGAAGACAGTAGCCATGTGAACACTGACGCGTCTGCCTTCTGCGACTGGACACCGTATCCCTTATTTCTGGGGATCTTCAAAGCTGTGCCTCCCCTCATGCTGTTATGGCCAACGTCCGACGGGTAAAAGAAATTTGCCCACGAGAACCGGGTGATAGGAAAT
>NW_007731342.1:128178-162473 GCF_000696425.1 Galeopterus variegatus | reverse complement strand
TTATAAAAAAAGAAAACTACATACCAACACCTGTCATGAGCATAAATTAAAAAATTCTTGAAAAAATATTGCAAAATTTAATCTAACAATATGTGATCATAATTATGTGCCACGAGCAGTGAGATTTATTCCAGTTGAGTATGACTGATAAACATTAGAAAATTAATTAATATAATCCTTCACATCAACAGGGTAAAGAAGAAAATCTCTGACGATATTAATAGATTCAGAAAAAGCATTTGACAAAATTTAACATTCATGATAAAAACTCTCAGCAAACTAGGAATAAGGAGGAAGTCCTAAAACTCAATAAATATATCTACAAAAATCATACAGGTAACATACAGCTTACTGTTGCCTTACTTCTAAAACCAGGAACAAGGCATTGATGTCTCTTCTCACCTCCCCTACTTATCATTGTACTGGAAGTTCTAGCTAATGTGGCAAGCCAAAAAAAGAAAATAAATTGTATGCAGATTAGGAGGGAAGAAATGAAACTATCTTTGTTTGCAGATGATATGACTGTCCATGTAGAAAACCTTAAAGAATCAACAAAACTCTTGGAACTCATAAGCGATTATAGCAAAGTTGAAGGGTCATGGTTAACACACAGAAGTCAATTGAAAAATCAGAAAGCAACCAAAATGTCCTTCAACAGAAGAATGTAGAAGCAAACACTGATACATTAATACAATGGAATGTAATTCAGCAATGAAAAAAATGGGCTATCAAACCACAAAAAGACATGAAATAAACTGAAATGCATATTGCTAAATAAAAGAATCCAGGCTGAAAGCTACATAATGTATGGTTCCAACAATATGACATTCTGTAAAAGGCAAAACTAAGGAGAGAGTAAAAAGATCAGTGACTGCCAGGGGGGTAGGGATAGGATGAAATAAATAGGTGGAGCAGAGAGGGTATTCAGGTCAGTGAAACTTTTCTAGGGCACCATCTCCTTAAATTATAATTCACCAGTCTTAGAGAAGGAAGGGAGAGCAGGATTTAGTAGTGAAAAAATCTGGTTGGTGATACTCTGCAATGCTGTTACTGATGATTTCTCTTTTAGGGGTGTTTGAGAAGGCAATAGTCCTAGCAATGTGAGCTGGGCAAGAGACAGGAGAGAATTTGAAAGCTCTCTAATAAGCTGGTTTTTCATTTGTGAACTTCACATCCGTCTGCCACCTCCCCTTCCCACCCATCCAATACACACAAACACATACACACATACCATTTACAGACAGCTTTCCATCTCCCTTAAAATTTCTGTTTTAATTTTAGTTTGATATAGTCCCATTTGTTTATTTTTCCTTTGGTTGCCCATGCTTTTGGGGTCATATTCATGAAGTCTGTGCCCAGCCCTATTTGCTGAAGGGTTTCTCCTATGTTTTCTTTAATAAGTTTTATTGTTTCGGGGTGTATATTTAAATCCTTAATCCATTTTGAGTTGATTTTAGTATATGGTGAGAGGTATGGGTCTAGTTTCAATCTCCTGCAAATGGATAACCAGTTATCCCAGCACCCTTTGCTGAAGAGAGAGTCCCGACCCCAGTGAATAGACTTGATGCCTTTGTCGAAGATCAAATGGCAGTAAGTGCGTGGGTTGATTTCAGGGTGCTCTATTCTATTCCATTGATCACAGTCTCTGTTTTTATACCAGTACCATGCTGTTTTGGTTACTATAGCTTTGTAGTATAGTTTAAAATCAGGTAGAGTAATACCTCCAGCTTTATTTTTTTTGCTCAGCGTTGCTTTAGCTATTCTTGGTCTTCTGTTATTCCAGATAAATGACTGTATAGTTCTTTCCATGTCAGAGAAAAATGTCATAGGAATTTTAATGGGGATTGCATTAAATTTGTAGATAACTTTGGGTAGTATAGTCATTTTCACTATATTGATTCTTCCAATCCAGGAGCATGGGATGTCTTTCCATCTTCTTGTATCCTCTCTAATTTCTCTCAGGAGTGGTTTATACTTCTTGTTATAGAGATTTTTCACATCCTTAGTTAGGGGGGGGAGAGGAAGATATAACAACCCCAATTTTTTTTTGAAGTTCTTACAACAAGAAAATGGAGGGGACACACTTGGGTGGGAGGGGGTAGCGGGAGGAGGGAGGGAGGTTTCGGTGATGGGACACAATAATCAACTACATTGTATATTGAGAAAATAAAAATTAAAAAAAAAATTTCTGTTTTAATATTAGTTCCTTAGATTCAAGACTTCCTGTCTCTTCCGCGATTTGTCCAAGCTTGGGTTTGTTGAAGAGAGCCAACAGCCATGACAGTTCTCATTTTGTTGGGAACTTTGATGCTACTGCCTCTGCTCCTGTCATGGCTCTGTAAGGGTATCATCCTGTCCATTTCTACTTTGTTGCTCAATTTGGGTAGTCATTTTACTATTACCACAGTAAATAAATATATTTAAACATGTGTAATCATTGGACCAATGTTTCAGCCTATTTATGTCTCTTATCAATCTTTCCTAAGTTTTCAGGCCATAGAAATAATTAAAGAGAGTAAAGCATTGTAGCAGGTAGCTACATGGAATGCTGCTTACTTTTTCTTCCCAGTTCTCGATACAACTGACATGAGACATATTGAGTTAATAAGTAGTTAGGACAGCATGATACAGCATAGCGTTCAAGATTGCAAGATGAAGTCTAAACTCTTTTCACATTAAGAGTTGAAAATAAACCATTCTGTGTCTCATAGTGCCCTGGAGAGGTACTATGTCTGGGTCCAACCCCACAGAAGTACTGATTTAACTGGCCCAGGTTTGGTCCCAGGCTTTCAAATTATTTTTAAAGCTCCTCAAGTGATTTTAGGGTATATCTAAGGCTAAAAATGATTTTTCAGACCATACTCATAAACTGAGCCAAGTCAGTGGTCCTCTACAGTGTGTTGATACTAGTTTGTTTTAAATTTTAATTATTATTCTTCTTTTCAAAAATCAGGAGATTTCACATAAAATTTTGAGTTCTGGCCTCTCTCCAAACATGTAAGTGCTTCCAGATTACATAACTGTATTAGAGCAATTGGATGGAGCTGAATAGTGGCTGCCCCTTTGAAAAGACACTCAGTCTACATTTTTTCCCTTATGTACCTTTTTCCATACAACCCCTTCATATATTTATGTTACTATCTCTTTGTCCCTTGTAGGTCATGGAGTTTTTGACCATTGGTCCATAAGCCTCTTCCTGAACTTGTTCCCGTTTATCTCCATGACATGACTGTACATGTAGAAAACCCTAAAGAACCAACAAGACTCCTGGAACCAATAAGGGACTATCAGTAATCACAAATTGCTAATGAGTAACATTATCTTCTCTCTATCCCCAACATGTGCTTTTAATCTAGCCATAACACTTGAGTTTGTCCCACTGTTTTACTTTCCTATCTCCCTGCATATGGGATTACATGTTTTTATACTCTGATACTCCTTTATTGAACTGAATCATTTGTACATTTTTTTTTTTTTATGACCCAACCTAAGCATCCATTCCTTCATGAATTTTCTTTGTTCTTTTAGAAGCCCTTTCTGGATGTTTCCATAGTACCATTGGCATATTTTTGTCATTTGCCAAATTTCTTGTCATTTTTGACACACAATCCCACTTACTTACTTACTGATAACTGAGAAAATTTAATTTGGTTTTTATATTTGCTGCTCAAAGCTGAGCACCTGGAATAAAATAAACTCATGAAATGAATTATTTTTTGTGTATAATGTAAGACAGAGGTCCATCAACAAAATGGTGCAGTATGTGTGTAATAATGGACAGGCAGATCAACAAAGTCAAATGTATACTCATGATCTGAACAGTCTATGGTCTGAATGTGTCCTGCAAAATTAATGTATTAGAAACTCAATCCCTAATACAACAGTGTTGGGAGGTGAAGCCTAATGGAAGATGTTTAGGATATGTGAGCTATGTTCTCATGAATGGATTAATGCTGCTATGAGAAGGGCTTGCATAGTGGGTTCACCCCGTTCCACCTTCTGCCATGTAAGGACAAAGAAAGAAGACCCTCCCCAGACACCTTATCTTGAACTTCCCAGCCTCTAGACTGTAAGAAATAAATTTGTTCTTTATAAATTACCCAGTCTCAGATATTCTTTTGCAGCAGTACAAAATGGAGTAAGACAATAATAAAATAAGACCTGTAATATATATATGCATACTATATAAAATGCCATAAAGGACAAATAACAAGTTAATGTGTTACTTAAGACATAATATAAGAAAAATTTTATTCTTTACAAAAAGGCTTGAATTAATTATACAACAAAGTAAGTTCTATATGTATAACTATATTCATTGAAAAAGCACAAGAAACAGTTAAAATGAAAAGAAATTAAAGATAGAAGAATATAATAAAATAGCTTATACTCTTATCAAGTTATTCTACTTCTAGGAATCTAAACACAACACATGATATAATGAATGTGAAAATGTTGTAGGTGTAATATTCATTTTAACAACATGAACAATAGAGGATAATTAGAAGCAGACTGTCTCATAATAAGGGAGTGGTTAAATAAATTTTGATACATCTTCAGTGTGTAGTACTATACAGTCATTAAAATATGTATAGACATGCACAGGACTGAAAGAAAATAAACCAGCATAATGCCTTTTTTATATTTTGGTTGGGGAGAATGAATGAATGATTTTATTTGTCTCTTTTCTGTGTTTTCCAAATGTTTTCAGAAGCATATGCAATATTTTTCCGGTCTAATTAGTTACAATAGCATATGTTATTTTGATTTTTAGAAGATAATCAATGCCTCAATTATAGCAGTAACAGTGGAATAAATAAGGGGAAAATATCATGAAGGTTAATGCAGACTAGAATTGTGGGACTATGAGTCAGATTTGTCATGGGGTCCAATGAGAACGAGAAAGATAAAAAAATAACCCTGGCATTCTCAGTCTGAGTAATTGAAAAGATGTTGACATCATAAATAAACATATAGATGCATAGATGTATTATTTTATTTATTTTTAGAATCAATAAATAATACGTTTGTGGTGGAGATTGTTAATTCTACTTTGAACTTGAGTTTGCAGTGTCAGTGGTGCAGTCAGGTAAAATGTTGCACACACCTTTAAAAATTCTATTTAAAATTCTATTATTTTTTTTTTATTCTTTCGTTCTTTTTTTACTACACCTATATGTGAGGTTCAACATTGATTTTCAATAATTGTGTAGAACGTGTGGTGGCTAGATCAGTATAGTTAGTTTATTCATCATTACAATACACAATCATTCTTTGTGTCCACTGACCAATTCCTCATTAGCCCCCCACCCCGCTTAATATCAGATATATAAGACAACCTTTCTGTAATATGATTTCTATAAAAAGTTACAAAATAGGACTCTATCATATTTTTCTCATTATGGCATTATAGAAACTTTGGCTATCATTTTATGTGATGTGCATTGATTACCTTCTGGCTAAAACATCCTCCAACTTTTCACATATTTGAAAGAATAATCTCCCTTGAAATCCTGCAGAGAAGAACCCATGAAATCTATTCCTCTGACCTCTGCCTGTCTTTCAGATGTGTACCTCAGAAGAAACAATGCTTCACAGGAGTTTTAAACTTTCAAAACCATGTAGAATTCAAAACATGAATGGAATATCAGTAACTTTCAGAAATGTGTTTCAAATTAAAATGGAAATTTGAAAGACTCAAGTCAGGTTGAAATGAGTGACTAATGGGCTTTATTTTGAATTTAGAAAGAAGTTCTGCTTCAGCTATTGTCAATGCAAGATACATAGTTAAGTTGGAATATTTCCTTTTCCTAATGAAGGCGAATCATTTGATAACTGAAACAGTGCCTCTGGGATCTAATCCAAAATGGCAGCCATCATGTAGCAATTCCAAGGAAGACAAATCCCTGAGAAATCACAAAGCAGCTGCTTCCTCCTGAAGAGATTACTTCAGAGATCTCAACATGGTCCAGAGATGCCAGTCAGAGGTTACTTGCAAATGAGGACAACTTACTGTCCCATCTAAAGTGAGGGATTTTTTTTTCCTACAAACATTCTTTGGAAATAATTGTATAGGCTTTGGGTTTCTGAGGGCTCTAGAAACAGAGTGAAAATTGCAGCAAGCCACGGAAAGATTTTATTTTTAATTGTGGTAAGAACACTTAACATGAGATTTACTCATTTAGATTTTTAAGTGTGCAATACAGTATTGTTATCTATAGGCACAATGTTGTACAGTAGATCTCTGGAACTTACTCATCTTGTATTACAGACATTTTATATCTATTGATTAGCAATTCCTCATCCTCCAACATTCTATTCTTCGCATCTGTGAGTTAGACTATTTTAGATAACTTCAGGTAAGTGAAATCATGCAGTATTTGTCCTCTGTGACTGGGTTACTTTACTTAGCATAATGTCCTAGAGATTCATCCTTGTTGTTGCACACTGCAGGATTTTCTTCTTTTTTAAGGTTAAATAATATTCTATTATATGTACATGCCACATGTTTTAATCTATTTATCTGTCAATGGGCTCTTAGGTTGTTCCCAAATCTTGGCTGTCATGAATAGTATTGCAATAGGAGTACTAATATCTCTTCAAGATCCTAATTTCAATTCTTTCAGATAAATACCCAGAAGTGAGATAGCTGGATCTGGTAGATTTATTTTTAATTTTGAGGAACCTCCATACTCATAGTGGCTGCACCATTTTGCATTTCTCTGAACAGTGTACAAGGGTTCCAATTTCTCTACATCCTTGCCAACACTTGTTGTCTTTTATCTTTTTTTCATTGTAGTCATTCTAACAGGTTTGAGGTGACAGGTCATCAAGGTTTTGACTTGCATTTCCTGATGATTGGTGACATTGAGCAGAAAACATAGGGAAAAAAATTTCATGACATTGGCCTGGGCAATGGTTTATGGATATAATACCAAAAGCACAAGCAAAAAAGCAAAAATAGAGAAGTGAGACTACCTCAAACTAAAAAGCTTTTTCTCAGCAAAGGAAATAATCAATAGAGTAAAAAGTCTACCTAAAAAATGGGAGAAAATGTTTGCAAACTATATCTGTTAAAGAACTACAATTCAAAGCAAAAAACTAATAAGTCAATTTTAAAATATAAGCTAGAATAGAGGTGGGAGATGCATCATAAGGGTCAGTTGAGATAGATCATATTACAATTTGATGTTGAGAGTCAGTTTTAGCAGTTCAAACTTTTATATCCATAAAAATTACTTAAAGATTTCACATATAATTTTGGCATGATGAAAATGAGTCCTTCTGTAAGTTTACATTTATAATTTTCAACTAGAACATTTTAGAAATCACCATTGCTAATTTTTCTCAGTCTATGTAGTTTTACAAAAATTACATTCAAATATGACTAAAGTGAACTCTTCTCCCATGACACTGGTGATATTGTTATATAATAAGAAATTCTATACATTTGGTTTCTACCCCAAGTTCCTGAGAACAAGCTCCTAAAATCCTTGTAGATACACTTGCTAGGAAATTCTTTTGTTTCTAATATTTAGTCTTTGACCCCAGTTACTTACACAGAGCTCCTAAGTTCGTAATTTCCTGAGTAATAGGAACACCTGACACAGCTCCAAAATTCCTCGGAATGTCCTCGGTGATAGGATTGTCTTTTGTTCTAATAAGGGGAGTCTTGCTGGGTTCCTGGAGAGTCTCAGGATGGGGGTTGATTGCCAGGGAAAACAACCATGAGATTAGAAGGTTGAGACTTTCAGCCCCACCCCTCTCCAACCTCTGGAATGGGAAGAGCTGAAGGTTGACTTGATCACCAATGGCTAATGATTTAATTAGTTATGCCTATGCAATGACTCCTCCATAAGAACCCAGAAGGACAATGTTTGGTGTCCTCAGAGAGACCATGGAAGCTCTGCTCATCACCCTAACCCCCACATAAATCACCTTATGATCTCTTCCATCTGGCTGTTTACATTTTGTAATATCCTTTGTAATAAATGGGTAACCATAAGTAAAGCAGTTTCCTGAGTTCTATGAGCTACTCTAGCAAATTTGGGATATGACATTAATTCTCCAAACAGGGCTTGATCGCTTGATCCTATAACTCCATAGACATTGTCTGTGTTGTCAGCAACCAGCTCATATCCCCTGGATCTGTTCATGTGCTTCAATTGATTTCCAGCTACCAGTGTCTGCATACCTGCATGTGATTTTTTTTCCCCTTCAGGAACTGTTCTGCCTGTATGAGTGGCAGACCAGAAGTGTAAGGGAATTAACGTTTATGGGAGCAATCAAGAGCCAATGACTCTGAGTTGACACATAAACACTCCGTCTCTACAGAGAGAGTTTCTTTGTGACTTGAGCTCCAGTCACCACTGTGGTAGGTGGCTTAATAAAATTATTCACTGCCTGCTGTGGATTGATTGAATTGTGTCCCCCAAAGTTCATATATTAGAAGCTTAATTCCCACTGTAACTGTTGAGGGTGGGAAATCCTATTATGGTAATTGAAAGGTTGGGTCTTGAAGAGGTGATTAGATTTCAGGACCATGCTGTAGTGAATGGATTAATAATGGCCTGTTTGGTGCATGGTTCCGAGGGCTTTAAAAGGAGAGCATGTGAGTCTCTCTCTCTCTCTGCTTCCACCGTCTTGCAATGTAAGACCCCTGAGTCCCTGTCACCACCTCCAGATGGACTTTGGAGTTCCCAGCCTCAGAAAGTGTAAGCAATAAATTTCATTTTCTTTATAAATCATCCTGTTCCATGTATTTTGTTATAAGCAACAAAAATGGACTAATATGCTGCCTTTTATTTCTTAAGTCATTGCCATGCTCTCCCATCCATGTGCCCTGGACCTTAAAATTAAATGATTTTCTAACCAAAGTTTGCTTGAAGTTCTGCTTCTGAGGAAACATAATTAATATGACAAACTGTGAAGCCCTAGATCAAGTTTCCCAGAAGATTCAGATCTAAAGTATGAACTAGAAATGGAATGACCATTGAATATTCATGATTCGACTTTCACCATCTCTGCTGGCTTAAGTCTTTGTTTGGATCTCTTGATAATGTAAATATACGTGAATACATCCAAAAGTTTGTGGAAAAATTGGATTAAAAGATAATAGAAATCCTTCTGTGGACGTTTGGAAGACCCCTTGCATTATATCTTTTTCTTCATCAAAATGAATGCTTTGGTGAGTTCCAACTCACCACTTCACAGAGGAAGCAGTAGGACTAACAGAAAAATGATCTCATCTCAGGTATAACATGGAATTGAAACCTTGAGAAATTATATGGATACCTACTTTATTATAAGGAATCTGCCACATTGATTACCAAATGTATTCTTCTTAAATTCATTTTTCTGTGGCTCCATGTGGTAATGAGTATGTTGGAAAGAATGATGAGAACCAATCTAAAATGAGATGGAAACAGGAATCAGAAGAAAATAACCTGCTGTATTTAGGTGTGATTTTTAGGAATCAATCTTCTCACCCCCAATAGGCATATAAGTATTATATATATTTATATATTTTTTAGTAATCACAAAAATTTTGGACTTGGGGTCTACAGATCAGAGTCATTCAGAATAATGGCTTTGGGCACAACTTATAAATTTTCTATCATGAAATCTTAAAGCTTTCAAGCTAGTTCAGAAAGCTTGTTAAAATCTCCAAATCCCATTGAAATGACAGATTAGATATGTTCAAAATGGAACAAATGAATCACATTGCCAACAAACAACACCCCCCACCAAAAAAAACCCCAAAAGGACAAAACAAAAAGAAGGGATAGTAGTGAATTCAAGATATTGATGGATACTGTACTGGTGGAATGCAGATAGGACCAGAATCATTGATATATGTGCTAAGAGCAATAGTTGCAAAAAAAAATAAATAATAAATACAGAAATAAGCACAGCCCATGGAGAAAAAACCATTCTTTCTAGCAGAACTGATATACAAAATGCATGAATTTGAATGTGTGGAAGATGGAATAGTTTGAGGGACATTGTTCCATGTATTGAATTTAAGATAATTTTTTATGTTACACTAGGTCAGGGTTTACTCTAAGGAAAATGATGCATTTTCTATATTTGTACTTCAAAAAGTTCGTGGAAAGATTCATATTATCTTTCAATTCTATTTTTCCACAAACTTTTAAAAAGTACCCTCATATTTATTAGTAATCCAGCACACAGTCCCTGGAACCAGACAATGTGTGCTTGAATACCACCAGGTACTAGCTCTGTGCAGGTTAGGTAACTTCAGTACCTCTGTTCTCCATGGAAAATGAGGGTAATGATAATATCAACAACATAAGATTCTGGTACAGAATAGATGAATTCGGATATGTAAAGCACATAGAGCAATGCTTAGCAACTAAAAAACACTAAATTATATTAGATTTTATTATTATCATTGGAAGATTTATCTGAGCTCCAAATTCCTAAGCACACCTGACCTCTGGACATCTCTACTTTTATGTCTGAAAGGAATCTCCATCTGAACATGTCCCCAAGGAAATTAATGATTGTCCCCTCAGAGTCAGGTCATATTTCAATGTTATTTCTCTCAACAAATTAAATCCCTAGACTCCTACTTCCACTAGTCAGAAATCTGGAACTTATCTTTGGCACCTCCATCAGACTCACCCCTCACATCCAATATATCAGCAAATCTTGCCAATATTACCTCCAAAATGAATCTCAAACCCATTCATTTCTCTGTTTTTGGTACCACCGTCCTATTTTTACTCATAGATATATGAATCCTGCATTACAGCAATAGCCACCTAATTTGGATTATCTCTCATTCAGGGTAATGGACAAATTTATTCCAAATGCAAATCAGATTGTATAATACTGTTTCTACAGTTTCTTCATTTGCTCCCTATTGCTCTCACTGTGTAAGAAGACCAAGATCCTTAAACAAACTTCAAACAATCTGGCCCCTACCTATATTTCCAATCACACAGCACACCACTCAAAGAAGCACACTTTCTAATTAAATCCCTTGTGATGTCATCTGACATCATCACAACTGCCACTAATAATTTTACCTTTAATCCATGCATGAAAGATCAGCTCCAAATTAAGTGTGCAAAGGCAATTCTAAATATAGGGTAAGATTATGGAGGAAATGGGTGAGAGTCCTTTTGCACTGGGAAGAGATAATGAATTAGAGGAAGGAGAAATAAAATAGAAATATATAATATTTTTTTCCTGCTTCTAAAACTTGGGTATGTTTAGTGTTAAAGTGGTTAAAGAGGACTTTCCCTGTAGTTGGAATTGGTGGTGCATAGGTCCTAAAGCTGAAATTAGGGAGACAGCAAACATTTCACACTCTAAAGATATCCACCAGTAATTAGCATGGACATGATGCTTAGGTCTTAGTAAGAGGCAATGGATATGCCTCGTTAAACTGGCTTTTACCCCACCACCCTTTCTCTTCAGTCCCTCTTTTCTAATCTCCTTTTCCTTCCTCTCCAATCCATCTACTGAAGAAGGGAGAGGAAGTTGTTCAAGTCACACAGAGTTCAATGTTTATGGAGTGATAGCATTTTCTTGCTGCAATCTACCAAACCAAATAAGAGAGGACTTCAAAGGAATCACTCTAGAAATAGAACATATCTGCATGAACCAAACCCTCTCTTCCCAGATTGATCTCCAGGTTACTCTAGTATTGCCATTAGAATGAGTTATGGTGAGAAAATTTTAGAAAGAACTTGCCATGTATGCCCAGGCAATTTTCAGGAGTATAGAGGTATGTGCCTGTTTCTCGTTCTTAAAGCCCTAAAGGCTGAAGGTGTGGTTAGCCAGAAGCAGAGGGAAGGGAAATGGCCATGTGTGTTGTATCTGAGAATAAGATGAGTCCACCCCACCCCTAATCCCGTCTCACACACCAGATCACTTTAGCCTTCAGCTGGTATGGAAGAGGATTTCTGTAGCTCCTGTGCTTCTTTGTAAAACACAGAGGGTAAAGGGCAAGGCAAAATCCATAGGACCAAGGTTGCTACCAACCAGACTAGGAGATACTCAATATTACCTGCAGAGGTGGATAGTGGTATTGATCACCAGCAGAGGCTGAAGATAGACATGGATACCTCTCTACAGGCATATGCTGTCTTCTACTCCCCACTGCCCTCCCTCAACATGGTGGAATTGATTCAAGATGGGAGAGGCGAAAGGAGGGTAAAACGTTAGGCTACTCCTTCCTCTCCTCTGCAAAGAGATGGGTTGAGAAAAGAAGTAAAATCACAGACAACAGCTTCTATGCATTCTGTCTCCACAAGCTCTCCCAGCCTAGATGGGTGGTAGGGATAAAAATAAGACATGAGGCAGAAATTTTAAGCTAAATCTGATTAGATTATCATTTATTTATCTCAAACAAAAAGGTATTAAATGGGTCTTAGATGTTGCATTTTGACCATAAAGAAATTGGGAGAAAAAAAAATCATTACTTGCTTATGCTCCAATAAATTAAGACTTAGCGATAAGCCAGTTATATAAGTTTTTATGTGACTTTGCCTTTCTTCATTGGTTGCTGTCAAATAAAGACTATTACAAAAGAGCTTGGCTAAAAAAATTCAGAATTTTTTAGCAGGTTGAGATAACCTTGTTATTGGAGGAATTGCTGTGTGAAAAAAAACTGCTATCAACAAAATGCTCAGATTCTGTGTCCCCAGAATTGTGGTGTCTGTTGTTGATTAAAATCTAAATATTAGACAGGGCTTGGGAATATGTTAATTGCATCAAGATTTGGAGTATAATGGTATCTTCTCTAATAGTATTTGCAAAGGAATAGTATTCCTTTTTTTCTAGGATTACATAGGCTAAATGAAAATAGCTGACCATTCTCAGCATTACATTAACCATTCATTAGTAAATACATCCATTTTACATGTTGATTTATGCTTTCTTTCAAGTACATTTAACTTCTTTCTTTTAACTTAAAATATTTAAAATAAATCCAGTAATCAAATTAAAGAGTAATTAAAAGATAGTTGGCTGTGGCAGGATTTAGATGGCATATACAATTTCTGTCAAAATTCTGCCCTTGTGAGTGATTTGAAAGAAAATGCAATTTTTTGTAATTATGTAGTTAAACAGTATCGTAAAATATTAATGTATGTACCTTCTTCCACTACACTTCCTGCCTGTCACTTAATTTAGTCAGGGCTATGAATTGTTTTGTAGAAGATTAAGATCAATGTAGCAAAAGTGCAAACAGAAAGAGATACTGGAGGTTGATTTGACTGCAAGCGAATCCCAAAGCCCATCGCAGGAATGATACCTCTGAGAGGCCCATTGCTAACAATACCTTTGGAATAATATTCTTTCCTACCACTGAAACAAGAGAAAAGCATTTTCCGAGAAGATGAGAGGGGCATCAGAATTGGAAGAGAAACTGAAGAACATGTGCCTGCAAAAAGGGCTTCACACCATATTGTCTTCCAGAGTGGAGACTGTTCAGGGCTAGAGATTTACTGAGCCAACATAAATATTTTTTGTTTCCTCTTTCTCATCTGGAAATCCTGGTGAAAAAGACCTTGAACAGTGGTCCTTACTTACACGGCATAGCCAGAGTCGAGCAAAGATCATGGCAGGGGAAATCTAGACAAAGAGATTTCAGACACAGTTTTCCTACAGTTCCAGGATAGTGGAATAGCCATTTTTGGTATCTTGTGCCATGTGAAGTTGTGTGGAGTTTGGCCAAAAGAGGGCTGATAAGTCTAGAAGAGCTGGCTAGTTAGAAATAAGGAGGGCCTATAGTACCTGCTTTGGCCATGGCCTCCAAAGTGCAGATTTGAACATGGAGATTGATGATGAAGGGAGGCTAGGATACCCCTACTCAATGAGAAACCTGTTGAGGACAGGGGCAATTGAGGAGTGGATGTCCTCTCACCACCAAGCTTGGAAATGATGAAAGTCAATCCATAGGGGTCTATCTGGGTGTAGGAAAATTGTCTGGAGCAGTCACTGCTTCTGTCTTGTCTGTGTGCCTAGCCCGGGTAGTCTTTCCAGAGTGGTCATTTTGGTCATCAGTTTCTGACATCCTTCACTGTGTCTGCGTCAATCCATAGGGGTCTATCTGGGTGTAGGAAAATTGTCTGGAGCAGTCACTGCTTCTGTCATGTCTGTGTGCCTAACCCGGGTAGTCTTTCCAGAGTGGTCATTTTGGTCATCAGTTTCTGACATCCTTCACTGTGTCTGCAATTTTCAGGAGCTCTTGACCCTCCAGTGTGTTGTCATCAATTTGGGATGGTTCAGGTGATTGCCACTCTTCTGCATTTCTTCTTCATCTTTCTGCAGTGGTAAATGATGAATTCTTATTCTTTGGACCATGCAGTTCTGTGAAGGGCTAAGAGTGAAAGCAATTGTCTTTCTTAGGATGTCTTCTAACTGTCCTGGAAATCACCTTCTGCTTTAATAGTTTGGCTTCTTAAAGGAAACTCCTTTACCTTTGTAGGATGGGAAATTGCTTTGCATTCCTAAGTTTTTCCTCCCTCTCACAGATTTTCCAATCTCTAAAATATCCCTGAGTTCTGTGCCTTTAACATTCATCCTATCTAGGCCCTGGGATTTTTTGTATTGCAGTCCTGTGTGAGGGAAGATATAATTCAAAGGTAAGTGACCTGTGTTTGAGTTCCTACTTTATCCTATGATTTCATACAAATTATTAAGCTCTCTGAATCCCAATTTATTCATTTGTAAAATCTGGATGAGAAGGGGCTGATGCGAGAATTGAATGCTTTAGACTAAAGGCAATTATTTTATAAAAAGCAAATTCTTAATATATGCTGTGTGTTCATCCTCTCTCCTTTTCTTTCTCTCTGTCTCTTGTTATTTTTAACTATGGTTTTACCTTGATATACTATCCTGCCTGATGACATAAAGCTTAATTTTCATTTTTTTTAATCCTTACTGAGACTTCTCATCCTTAAGCATTTTCTTTTATGCTCCCTGAGAGATGATCCTGAGTCATTTTTAAGCATCAGAAGAATGTGCTTGGCCTTTAGGAGATGAGTTTTCAAGTCTCATTTGGTCCTCAAGGGTGATCGCCCCTTCTCACTGGTGTCTGCTTAGGTGGGTATGTCCACATCAGTCCATGGAATGGACTGCAGGAGTCCTCTTAGCCTGGTGGGGAAATGTTTAGACCAACTCTGCATTGTGATGGGGAGCATGCAGATTGCTTCAGGCCCTATTATATCTCAGCAATCAATGAAGCCACCTGTATGGGGAATTCCATTGGTCCACCAGCAACAAAGCAGACTATGATTGTGCCCTACTCTAAAATCTTTAATTTTTTTCCCTGCAATCTATCCTTCGACCTACTACCTCAGGTCTTAGCTGCATAAGAGCAGGCTATGAGTTACCATTTTAGAAATTCACTTATACCTTCACTTTCATTATTCCCTCCCTCTTAGTAGGCTAGGGCTTCTCTAGGCTTGGGGTAGAGAAAATTACAAAAAAAAAAAAAAAAAAAAAAAAAAAAAAAAAAAAAAAAAAAAAAAAAAAAAAAAAAAAAAAAAAAAAAAAAAAAAAAAAAAAAAAAAAAAAAAAAAAAAAAAAAAAAAAAAAAAAAAAAAAAAAAAAAAAAAAAAAAAAAAGTGCTCCAGATCATTATATATGCTTTCCAGATCCAAATTACAGTTTCTAAATTAAACTTTTTATCTGAGGTAGTTGTAGATTCACGAGCAACTTTAAGAAGTAATACCAAGAGAATCCATGGACTCTTAGTTTCCCCCAAAGATAATATCTTGCAAAACTATAGTACAATATCACAATTAGGATATTAATGTTGACACCGTTAAAATACAGAACGCTCCCATCAACATAAAGATTTCTCTTATTACCCTTTCATAGCCACACCCACTTACCACCTGCACTTGCCCTTGTCCCTGCCTTAACCACTCTGGTGACCATTATTCTGTTCTCCATTTCTATAATTTTGTCATTTTGAAAATGTTCTACACATGGAGTCATATAGTATGCAAACTTTTGGAAATGGCTTCTTTCAGTCAACATAATTTTTTTGAGAGTCATCTAGATTGTTGTGTTTATCAATAATTCTTATTATTATTGATGCGCAGTATCCCACACTGAGGATGTACCGCAATTTATGTAACCATTCTCCCATAGTAAGACATCTAGTTTGTTTTTTGTTTTTTTTGTCTTTTATAAGAAAGTAGGGATGAATGCTTTGGCTCACTACTTGGTCCTTTCTGATCATTCAGAGGGAGTTTTGGGGTGTCTTACAGCCTGCTGAGGTTGGATATCTCAGTTCACCACTCAGCCTTTGTTGGCATGGGTGTAGGTGGGGCCACAGGTTCTTCCGTGGTGTCTAGCTGGAGCAGACCAGCTATTGTCTAAAAGTTTTTTGTTTTTGTTTTTTTCTCACGAGGCTGACCCTTCATTTGGTTAGAAAAAGCAAAAGGTCTTGTGGCTCTTTTTGTATGGCTAGATTGGCATTTTGGGCTTGTCAGCTTTATCACCTCCAAATTTGTTAGGAAGCAAAAGGGAAACCCAGGGAAGTCATCATCATGTCATTTCTTTTATCCTGAGTTCCCTAGATAGCTTACTTTCTTCTCTCTACCTTTCAGACTCTTCTTGCGTATGTACATCAATCTATCTATTCATCTATCTATGTATCTATCAGCATCTCTCAGTCTATCTATCATCTATCTTTCTATCTATATCTATATCTGTCTATCAATATGTCTATCATCTATCTATTACATCCAGACTTTAAAATTGTACTTAGGAGTAGGGAAAAGTATGTCTACTCCCTTTTTCCCAGAATCTGAAGTCTGAATTAAATTATTAGAAGAAGTTGCAGAATTTAAAAGCCAGGTATACTGTTTATTCTTCAATTGCCTCTCCTGAAAAATCTCTGCTAAACTTTGCCCTGGAAAATTTTCCTCTGCAAATTGCAGCACCCATGCTTCCATGCCTTCTAGCTTCCCACTGACTCAATCATGAACTGCACCTGCAAAAAACTGGAAGTGCATAGGAGAAACATGCGAAGGTAATTACTGCTCCCTCCTTGCCAGGCCACAGTTCTAGCAGTGACTCCACTCCACTGCCTCCGGCCACAGCATCTTCTAGGTACCAGTAACTGCACTCACTACTCTTGCTTAGAAGAGTAGCAAGCCTAGCGCTCATAAGGTGACCTCAGAATTGTTCCTCGTGCTCTCAACATCCCTTGTTGGTTTCCTTAACTGCACCCAGACATCTGTAATTAGTTCCTTCATAAAACTCTCTTCAAATATTTGTTTCCTGCTGGGAACCCAATTGACTTAGAGAGAGATTGATGTGTTTTGTTTTGTTTTGTTTTTTCCTCTGCCTCTCTTTGGGGCAATTAAAGTCAATGTTCAGCAGTTCAAGTTGGTGTTGGTCACATTCAAACAGGAAGTGAAGAAA
The DNA here is from genome assembly GCF_000696425.1 of Galeopterus variegatus. Lineage (NCBI taxonomy): Eukaryota > Metazoa > Chordata > Mammalia > Dermoptera > Cynocephalidae > Galeopterus > Galeopterus variegatus. The sequence continues at coordinate 145,055 of NW_007731342.1, read as the reverse complement.
GGCATATAAGTTAATAGCCCCAATAAATCTGTCACTATATAACATGCCTGGGCCTTTTTCTTCAAGGTTCAGTTGGTTCCCATGTGATCATTGACTAAGTTAATCATGTGAAGATCACATGGATCATGGGAGAAATATTAGTAAACCATTCCCAGTTAAATCTTGGGGAAACCTTGCTCAAATTAGCCTTGTTGAAGCACCCTAGTTTTTGCAGCTAGACAAATATACAGTTATTAATGAAGAGGGTGATATAGATGATATAGATATAAATATATTTTTATCCACTAAAAAGCTGCATTGTTTGACCTTTGTCTAACCTACTCAGAATTCTAATAAATCCCCATATCCATTCTTTCATTTTCCTAATGAGGAAAAAATGTTCTATTGTTCTTTTCCTTGATAAGTCTCAATTTAAAAAACCATTCTGTAGACTCGTTACTTCCTTGGTTCTCTCTTCTGTAGAATGCATTTGGTCACCGACATTTCCTCTACAAAATCTATTCCTTTTTTTTAATTTTCCAGAGATGAAGCTACTTTTCTGAATAAGGTAATGGGCAATTTATATGGAGAGTTTCCTGTCTACATTGGCTCTAGTTCATCTAAATGATTTGCTGAAAGTATGGTCTACATATACAGCTGATTTTCGTGTTAGGTAATGATGGTATTTTCATCTTCGGTTACTATGGGAACTGAAGCATAGTGCCATATTAAAGTACATGACTGGTGCTAAGAACTTGGGGCAGATCAGTAAAACTGGTGAAATTCCCATCCATTTAACATCTGTCTGTGTGCACAACCTCAGTTCAAACAGAGGACACTGATGAGGCATTAGCAGAATATATGATGAGGATGAGCTGGTTGCCACATATCCATTAGGTTTCAAAAGGACACTGAGAGCTTAATTACATGAAGAAAGAACTTATGAAAGTAAGTTTGAAAGGTTGGGGAGAACAGAGCAGAAAGACCCAAAAGCCTTAGATTTTTATTTCAGTTATGCAACCCATTGAATTGGCTGAGGCTCTTAACCTGTAAATCTCAGATTCTTTCTCTTAAAGGCATTCCTTACTTATGTTCATCTCAATTTTAAAAAACAGCTAATTAATCATCATCTTAATATTGTTTCAAAATATGGAATGATATTTTATATTAAAACTTTGAATTTTATGAAATTTGAGACTTCTCATGCATATACAACAGAAAAATATCCACAATGTTACCCATTCATTTGTGTCATTTAATAAATATGTATGTTCTAAATTTTTAAATAATATGATGAAGTATTTAGTAGACATATATATATATATTTACATATTACAGGCATATTATATATACATGAAGTTATTATTTTTGAAAGCTCCTAGTATTATGTTTATCATAAGTGTTTAAACACAGATAAAAGTAGATAGGGGAACTACTACTTGTAGGCAGTGTAACTAATATTAATTGTCCTTGGGACTGGAGTTTCTCAGGAAGATTCCTAGGAAATGTAGGCTTGTTTTTACACGGGGAGTTAATTGAGTAGAAAAATACTAGAAAGGAGAATATTTCAGGCCCATGGGATGTCTGAATTGCAAGGAGGACAACCTAGAGGAGACAGCACTGATGGTAAAGCTGGGGACACAGGCATGTTGTAGAGTGCTCTTCATAGTCCGCAGTGGTCAGTTCCATGGAGAGCATGAGAATGAAAGATGGAAGTGGTTCTAAGCCTGGAACCCTCACCAAATTTGTGTCTTGGAGTAATTCCCTTGGTCTCTCTAGGCATTAATTTCCTTTTTGTTAAAGGGAGGGGAAGTTGGATTAGATTTATACAAGGGTACTTCAAAAAGTTCATGGGAAAATTCATATTATCTTGTAATTGTATTTTTCTGCAAACTTTTAAAAATTGAAATATAATTGATTATACATATTTGTGGTGCACAGAGTTAAATATCAATACCCATGTACAATATGTGATGATCAAACCAGGATAATTAGTATATTCATCATTACAAACTGTAAACACTCTTTGTGACCCTTAGTCAAGTTTTCACGAACCCTCCGCCTACTCATTCTACAAATTATTTGAAGTACTCCCATGTTAAATCTCTTATAGCACTGAAAATATATTATTCAATGCTATATTTCAGTGACCCATAGAAAGTAATTATGAGTTTTGAATTGGGAAATAATGAGATGAAAACAGCATTTTAGGAAAATAAGTCTTGCCTTACTCCACTGGGTGTATTAAAAAGGAAGCCTGATTCAGAGGAGCAATGATTCAGAGCTCAACAGTTCTCCTGACCATGTTCATTGTCTTAGCCATTGGTGAAAAAAAATAAAAATACCTCCTCTGAAGTCACTTCCCATTATATTTTGAAACAGAGTACACCTAAGCCTCCCTGCCTCTTTTCACGTTTTGTTTGTTTGGTTTTTGCCAGTGGGTTTTAATTTATTTTTAAATTTGTTTAACTTTTTAATATATTTTTTCATTTTTTAAAGGAACTTATTTTTCATTGAAACTTATCGATTGTATGTATTTAAGGGGTACAGAGTTATATTTCAATACATGTATACAGTGTGTGATGGTCAAATCAGGGTAGTTAGCAAACTCATCATTGCAAAAATTGATCTTTGTGATGAGAACATTTGAGTTCCTCTCTTCTAGCCATCTGATAACATACAATAAATTATGGTTAATTTTAAATGCCTAGCACTACTGTATACCACTAGAATATATTTTTCCTATATAGCTGAAATTTTGTATCCATTAACCAACCCATCCCTCCTTCCCATTTCCAGCCTCTAGTAACCACACTATGCTCTGCTTCTAAGGTTCAAACTTATTTTTTTTTAGCTCCCACATATGAGTGAGAGCATGTGGTGTTCATCTTTCTGTTTCTGACATATATCATTTAACATAATGCAAAAGAAAGAAACTAGACTCCTATCTTTCATCATATATAAAAATCAACTTAAAATGGATTAAAGACTTAAATGTAAGACCTGAAACTATATAAAACTACTAGAAGAAAACATAGAGGAAACACCCCAAGACATATAGGTCTGGGCAAGAATTTTATGGAGAAGGCTTCTAAAGCACAAGCAACAAAAGCAAAAATAGACAAATGGGATTACATCAAACTAAAATGCTTCTGCACAGTGAAAGAAGCAATCACCAGAGCAAAGAGGTAATCAGCAGAAAGGGAGACAATATTTGCAAACTATTCATCAGACATGGGATTAACATATAGAATATGCAAGCAAGTTAACTCAATAGCAAAAAAAAAAAAAAAAAGTAGTGCCATTTGGTTTTTAAATGAAGGCCAGTATTGCTTAGAGGAACGAAGCCCCATAACATGCAAAGTGAATTTCAGACAATTTATTCCAGCAGATGTTGGATGAAATGTCATGTATTTCGTCAGATTGCCTCGCAAAGAGCAGCTCCCCAAGCATCACAATAACTTGATGAAAATCTGAAACTGATGAGGAAACTTCAAGGAGGGTTCAATCCAAGTAAATACCAGGAATGGAACATTAGGTCTGATCCAAAGATATTAGTACAGCCAATCCTTGTCTTGAAAGTTTTTCTCTTTTTGACAGCTGTTATCAACTCTTCTTTGTGTATCTAACATTTTAAATTTCTTCCCAGACCAGTTGCTACCTCAGTTCAGATGCAGAATGAATTGGATAAATATATCCTAGGGACATAGACTCATCTTTTTTGTCTAAGAGAGTTACGTCATGGGATTTCTCATGTCTCCTTGTTGCTTCAAACTGTTCTTCACTGTAAGGGTGTAAGGATGGCATAAACAGATGACCCTGTAGATCAGCCATGAGACCACAGACAGAATTTGAAATTGTCCTTTCAATGGCATTGTCTCCTGAAATAAATTGCCATCAAATTCTGTGGGAGTTCCATCTTTGTCCTGTTTCTATACTCCTGTAATGTGATTTTGAAATCTATAACTGTAAGAAAGTGAAATTTATAAATGATATGTCAAGCTGACTGCATAAATAAAATCCTTTACCGGATTGTCCTTTTTATGCAGAGATGAGCTAAGCAGTTGGTATGGCTGCAGGGAGCAAGGCGCTACTTGCCTTCTTTCTGATGGGACTGTACGCTCTTCTGTTTGCTTTTGGTGAGCCACCTCAGCCCACTCCTCATGTTCAGACTCAGGTGCCATGACTGTGTGCCAATCGTGGGAAGTCTAATTCCCACCACCAGATACTATCAGGTTGTGTCTTGCTGTTCAGGATCTGAATGATACCTGAAGACCATTTTTCCAATCTTTGTATTGACTCCTGACTCAGAGTCTTGCTTTTATTCTTTGATTGCAAACTGGAATACAGACATGGTGTGAATGATTTCACTGAGATGTGGCCTTTCTCTTCCTCTCCCTTTCAGGGAGAATGCAACTCCTCTCTTCTTCCTCCCACTCAAGGATACAATTCCCCTTCTAAGCTGCTTGATTATTAGGAGCTCAGTGGCTTATGTGCTCACCTATTTGCTCATCTGAACCCCCCTTCCTTACTGACCACATCTACTTTTCTATAGTTCAAGGCAAACCCAATATTGCATGCTGTTTTTGGAACCTCAGAATCACAGCCCATTGACAAAGGGAGGGCTTTCCCAATTGGAGGTCCCCCTAGAAATTCTTTCCCTTCTCTCCTGTTCTGCTGCTGAGGTCCCAGGCAGTGACCACATATAGGTGGTCATGTCCCTATATAGTCAATAACAAGTTAGTTTCTCACCTCCCTATAGATTTTTCTCCCTTTTTCTAACTTGCAAATCAGTAAGTATTTGTGACAATAGAAACACATTGTTGCTATGGTTCTATAACTTCAAAACTCACCAGTGCTCTCCAGTGGAGAAAATAAATAAAACTGGGAATAGGATAGTTATTGAATTAAGTAATCATTATATTAAATATGGGTCTGTCAATACAGCCCACTTGGTGGATAAAGAAATCCACAGAAATATAACAAGTTTGATCTTTGGCCCCCTAACTTCAATACTCAGATTCTGCATTGAGATCTAAATCAAAAGGTACTCTCATCAACAAATTGTGCTGGGAAAAGTGGATATTCACATGAAAAAAAAAAAAAAAAAAAAAAAAAAAAACTTGGATCCTTCCCTCATGCCATACAGAAAAAAATTACTCAAAATGGATCAACAATCTATATATAAGAACTAAAATCATACAACTCTTGAAAGAAAACATTCATGGGGAAAATTTTCATGACTTTGGACTTGGCAATGGATTCTTACATGTGATTCCAAAAGCAAGCAAAACAAAAAGAAAAAAGTAGATAAATTAGCCTGTATCAAATTTGAAAATTTTGTGCATTGAGGACATTATTTAAAAAGTTAAAAGACAATCTAAAAAAACGGGAGAGAGGGCCGGCCCAGTGGTGCACTGTGCTAGTGCGCTGCTTGGGAAGTGCGGAGGCGCTCCCACCAAGGGTTCGGATCCCACATACAGACCGGTTCCCGCTCACTGGCTGAGTGAGGCGCAGGGGCAACACCGAGGATTGTGATCCCGTTGCCGGTCCCAGTCCGGTACGGGGGTGACACTGAGGGTTGCGATCCGTTGCCGGACACGGAAAAAGACAAAAAAAAAAAAAAAAGGGGAGAGAGGGGAGAAAATATTTGTAAGTCATATATCTGAAAAAGGTTTAATATCTAGAGACTATGAATAACTCCTACAAGTCAACAGCAAAAAGACAAATCACCCAATTAAAAAATAAGGACAGTGTTTTAATAGACATTTCTCCAAAGAAGAAGGCCAATAAATATATGAAAAGATTCTCAACAGCATGAGCCAGTAGGGAAATACAAATCAAAACTACAATAAGATACCACTTCATACCTACCAGGATGTTAATAATAATAATAGTAAAGAAAATTAGGAGTGCTGTTGATGGTGGGGATGTAAATCGGTACCCTGTTGTAGTAAACAGTTTGACAGGTTCTGAAAAAGTTAAATATGGAATTATCATATAACTCAACAATTCCACTTTTCAATGCAATAGTTGAAAACAGAGACTAAAACATATACTCATACACCAATGTTCACATCAGCATTGTTTGCAATAGCCAAAAGGTAATAACAACTCAAGTGTCCATCAATGGATGACTAGATACACAAAAGTGGTATTTAAATACAATGGAATATGATTCAACTGTAGATGGAATGAAATTCTGATAACATGCTACAGCATAAATGAACCTTGAAGAAATTCTGCTAAGTGAAAGAAGCCAGGCACAAAAGAATACATATCCCATGATTCCACTCATGCAAAATATCTACAATAGGCAAATTCACAAAGTTATAGGGACAGAAAGATTAGAGGTTACCCATGCCTGAAGGGAGTGGGAAATCGGGAGTGGGAAATGGGTGCAGAGCTTCTGTTTGGATGATGGAAAAGTTTTGGGAACAAGTTCTGGTGATGATCGCATGACATTGTTAATGCACTAATGCCACTGAATTGAACACTTAAAAATGGTTAAATGGCAGATTTTACATTATACATATTTTACCACAATAAAATTTAAAAATTAAACAATGCACTCTCAGCACAAACTCAGAGGTGTCCAGCAGCATTTCACCCAAAATGATAGGATGCAGGCAATACTGTGTACAGTCATTACTCCATACAGATTGAATGAGTTTGAAGTTTCTGGATAATTTAGTGTCATAATGACCTGCATTAACAGAAGCACCTGAAGCCAAAGCTGAGCAGCAGCGTAGTGTGAAAGGTAAGAATGTGAATCTGGGAGTCAAACACATCAGGACAGGGTTTGGGTACCCATCATTCATTCACTATGTCACTTAGGGCAAGCAGTCTACTCCTGACCTTCAGTTTGCTTGTTTGAAAATTCTGTAATAATATCTCCCTCTTATCTCCCGGCTGTTTTGAGGGTTGAATATGATAAAAATGTAAAAGCATCTACCATGTGTTGCCAGTTATGTGACAAGTGGTCAATAAATTGCATTTACAACTCATTGGTTTGGTTTCTACATTGATTCCCTGCCCTCTAGCCACCCTTTAGGCAATACACTAAACTTACTTTGGGGTAAATCAATCATTCATTTTTGCAGCTTTTATCTCCATAATAATAAAAGTAAAAAGTCATAAGCACTCATAAAAATGTTCTATTTTGCCTTCGGTGCCTGGAGAAGCATCATAGCCCATAGCCCCTGCTTTTTCCCCTTTACCTCTCACTCTTACTCCATTCTACGTGCCTAGGCCATTTTTGTTTCTCCTCTAATAGGTTCTCATGAAACACAGACAAAGGTGTTCAGCCCTGAGCCGGGCATCTGAAGAACTGGCAAGAGGGAGGATGCTGAAAAGACAGAATCGAAATAATCTTCTTGAGTTATTACTCAGCTTTGGTCTCCTGGAGTCCCGCTGGTAATTTGAGTTCTAGTCCTCATTCAACCCCAAGAAGACAGACAAAAGAAACAATGCAGGGAAATTGGAGTCAGGTTTCTCTTGGTTCTGAATAAATTTATGTGCTGTTTGCTTCAGTATTTGAGGGGCTGTAGGGGGAGAGCTGGAAAGTGTAGACATTCTGTTGAAACCTTAGCAGTGACACATAATGGAAATTTAGTTTCCTTTACACTTTGTTACAGTCTCCTAACACTAAGCCGTCTAGGCACATTACTGGAAGTCGAGGCTGAGATGCAGCATAAATGCTGAATTAATTAATTGTAATCAGTGATACTGCAATGGATTCCATATGACACTGAGGTCTTCGGCAGAAACTTGGTTGTATGCAGTTCTTCACAGCACTTACAGATTATTTCTCAAACAATATAGCCTGTGTTTGTGCCCTAGGATCCCTTTCTTTTGGTTCCCAGCATTTCCAAAGGGAAATTGTAGAACAGTAATGTAGCTAAAAGAAACTTGAACGAAATGAAGCCGAGATACATTAGACTCTTATTTTCCTGTGCCCTGTCTTTATATAGATATCTCTCCTCAAGGAAGGTAGTAATGAGAAGACTTCCACCAACTTGCCTAAACTCCAGAGATGAAGGCTTCTCCTTCAGAACAGGGGGCTTTCATAAGTCACCCCTCTTGCTGCATCTTGAACACATGTTGAATTACTTCCTACTCTCTGGTCCTCAGCTTGCATTATTTAGGAGTCATGTGGTTATGCCCAGAGATGCTATATAAATGCCAAGCAGACACATTTGCATAATCTTCATTACCTTTACCATAGTTCAATGTAATTTCCCCAAATGTTTCATTTATTTTATTTCAGAGATTGTGACAGTTAGGATTTTGAAGTACAAGCCTGCATCTGTAATCCATTTATAAACTCTCTCCAGTGCAATTGTGGAGAGAGAGACAGAAAAAAAAAGTTTGGAGGGAGGAATTATTTGGAGTAAAAAAGAAAAGCATTGAAAAACAAGCAGAGGGAGTAAGAGCACATCTGTTTTCATAAGAAATCATGGAACCTGGCCCTTTTTCAGTGGGGTATTTTACTACCACATGGCTTTAATCCTACATCTGGGCCTGTTGTTTTATGAAATATTTCCCACAGATGATGTCAATTATAATTTTTGTCCCGGTCGTCAATTTACGGACTCTTGGAATAAGACAAAATGAAACAACCAGAAAAAGAACAACTTATGTGGTCTACTCTCTGACAAAATTATAGCTGTGTGATACACATCTAAAATCAATAACTCTGCTAATGATTAGCAGAACACATTGCTTGGTTTATGAGCAGAGATGGGTCCCACACTGTGCACATGTTTGGCTCTAGGTTGCATTTTTTGTTTGCTGTGTATTTACCAGCAGATGTGCAGCCATTTATTTAATGCTTTTTCTGTGCGCCAGTAGTAGGCCCGTGTCTGTGTGACATTTATAAGTCATCTGCCAGCAATACAGGTGGAATGCTTTCATGAAGCCTTTTTTCGTTCCTTCGGCCGTGATGATCTATCAGAGAAATCAGGGATAATTCTTTATGGAGTTATATGGCTATTAAGATGTGGAGCTCTGATCTTGTGAGTAAAGTTAAGAAATTTAGATTCCAGCATATGGTTTTTCAAAATCACTTTGAAAGTATCGTTTGTGGTGTTCGACTTTAGCAGCTGGTCTGAGGGTGAAAGGTTTTCCTAAGAAACAAAGAAACACCATTACTCCTACGTAGACCCAAAGTTTTGACAGAAAACGTTTCTCTCTTTACTTATAGTTTTTCTCTTTGCTGTCAATATAGGGACATAAAATGGATTCTTTAAAAATTCTATGTAATAACAAGATGTGTAAGTAACAAGAAGCCAAATAATTGGGTACTTTAAAATTTCTGAAGAGCAAAATTGTGCTGAGATTTTGCCTCTGTTGGTTTGCCTGTGCAGGGACGAACCTTATAGAATAAGATAGTATTCTAGCTATTGAACATTTTAAAACCGAAAGTGGAAAATTGAAAGAAGAAAGGGTTTCAGAATATCCTGAATCCTTATGATTCCTCTATGTGTGCATTTTTAATATAGTTATTTGATTTTAATTTTGGAAATTTGATGTTTAGTTTAAAAGTCTAAAGATGAATGCACACTTAATATTGTTTAAAGTTAATTAATGAGAGTTTGCTGACATACGTGATTTCATTTCTTCACACGATACTTCTATTTTCTTATGAATTTCACTGTTAACTAGGCTGTCTTTATGATCCTTGCACTTCCAGGTTCTCTTGCAGAATGCCTCACTTTATCCACAGGTGTCCTAGGACAAGAGTTCTAAAAATGGAGGAGCCTGGGATGGTGCTTCGGGTACATGTGATTTATTAAAGGAGTGTCCTCAGGGAAAGAGAGGCAAGCAGGCCAGGCCATGGAGGGGAGCTGAGCAGAGTAGCCCTATAGGATCTGGCTTTAGCCTGATCCCACAGGGGCCTCTGGAGTGTCAATTGCACCACAACCTTGGTCGCAACTTGAGGCAAGAGAGCAAGGCAGATGTGTATATGATCTCCCTAGCAAGGTGGTTCCCACTCAGCCAAGAGCAGGGAAAAAAGCTACAAACCTTGAGCAGCCAACACAGAGAGCAGATGGAGGAAAGGTGCTGGAATTCTCAGGAGGATCTGGGCAGGGCAACAACAGTGTCCAGTCAAATGACTCACCGTATTTTATACGAGAGAAAAAGATGGCCCACAAACAGATCTACGGATGGAAACTTTGCCCTCATTGCCCAAGCCCAGAGGCATTTGATTGGAATTGCACAGCTATGTTACCATTTGATAATATAATGTGTTAAATTCTCAGTTTTCCCTCTTTCCAAGTATGACTCCAGTATAGAAAACTGTGAAATGGCCTAACCTTGTGTCAGGCTCAGGAGACAGATGGAGTTTCCCTGAGGCTTACAACGATGACTCTGATGGCCCACACACCAAGAAATCTTTTCACTGTTACTCAACATTAAGTTGTTCTGGCTTGTAACGTATGTTTTCTTGAATTTTCTTAAATGGAAGCCCTCTTTCATCTAAAACCAGGTTAGGATTTGTTGTTTACCTTGAGAAAGAGAGAATGAAGTAATGGTCTCACAGGACCCTTCACCAGACAACGCAGGTGTAGCTCTTAGAATTATTGCTGGTATCATTTCACGGGAAGTGTGAGATGGACCTCTTAGTACAAATTGTCTCATCCACTGTGCTAGAATTTTCAACACTCCAGATTTCTTTCATGAGTTAAGGCTTGTTGTCTCTATAGTACTCCTAAAATAGAAATGTTATGGCCAGAATTATAACTGAGAACAAAAGTAGTAAGAATTAAATAAACACTGAAGGATTCTATGGACGCTACTCTCAATTCCTGAAATTGGGGATGTTTCCATATTTTTTTCTGTTGGTTTATTTTATTACTTCAACTTGGAAACTTAGTTATTGTATTAAAATCTTAGCTTTTTACAGCCAGTCTTATATCATGATTCTGAGAATAAACCCCTCCTTTATTTTTAACAACACAAATTTTCAAAAGAATTGTCTGCACTCTTTTTCTTCCCTCTTGGGCCACTGTCTCACTCACTCTTCCATTTAAAAATTTGGTATTTATCATTTATTCTTTCAGTAGAAATTTGACAGGCAGTGAGTTAGTGTTGTGAGTAAATATTTGTCAAGTGTGATAGAGTTTCCAAGCAAATAATCACACCATATTATAACCATGCTACAGTAGATTCTGGTACAAAATTCTGGAGAAGAATCATGTGAGAGCATTGCTAAGTCAAAGAGCACTCATATTTGAGCAGGGTCTAGAAAGATGTGTAGGATTTTTTCCAAGGAAAGAATAGGAGAAAGGCAAATACTGTACAGGCAGTGGCACAGGATCATACAAGCAACCAACACAACTGAGCACAGTGCAGAGGAGGCAGGAGGTGAAACCAGAAGAATAGTTTAGGAACAAATCAGAAAGGGTCTTTTCAATGGTCAGAGGCATATGGGATTTTTCCCAAAGGAATTGGGGAACAGCAAAGCATATAAGTCAAGTTGTTTTCAGGATGGCAACTCTGATGTTCTTTCTGGAATCAAGCAGGGGTCAGCAAACTTCCAAAGTTTTACTGGAACACAACCACAGTGGTTCATTTAGAGATCTCGATGCCTGTTCTCTCACTGTAAGAATAGAGTTGAATATTTACTGCAAGGCTGAAACTATGTACTATTTGGCTCTTTATAGAAAAAAGTTGCGGACTCCTTCACTACAGATGGGAGAGATTTGGTTGCTGAGATTCCTACTAAGAGGCTTCTGCAATGGTTTTGAATGTGGGAGTGGGTGGGGGGAGTGGTTGACATGGGGCTCTAGTGTTGGGATCGAGGGAAGATGCCAGATTAGGGAGATATTTCTCTAGTGTAATTTAAAATCACTGTTGACTGATGATATATTGGAGGTTGAGGGGGAACAAAGTGTGATTTTCAGATTTTCAACTTGCACAGTGAATCAGGTAGTTGATCATGATAGTAAATTCAGAAAGACAAACAAATAGGTAAGAGGGAGAGGGGGAATAAATAACAGGTATAATTTTGGACATGTTGAAAGTGAAGTAATGATGAAATACATCAGAGACGACCTCTAGTTGGTAGTAGATAAATGAATAAGGAGAGAGATACGCACTTGGGTTCCCTTGGGTTTCCTTTGTTACGTAAGTACTTTTTGCCTGGTCAACATTGTCCATTATTCTTCTACAATATTCTACAAAAGACTATTGTAGCTTTGCTATATTATGTTGTAATATCTTGGAAGCTATTTCTCACATTTGACTATGAACTACTTACTCACAGCACTTAATGCAGTGTCTGTCAAATGTCTACAGAAAGAATATTCTACCGTCCACCTGTGATCTCATATGTGTTCTCATCTATGTCCTCAGCTTTAATTATAATAACAATGTCAATGACTCATAAATATGTGTCTCCATCCAGATGCCTTCTCTGTATGACATCTGTTTTTTTTCAATGCCCTAAAACTTTTGAACACCTCCTGCCCTTTCCATGACAAAAGCACCTCAAAAAGTTCATGGAAAGATTTGTATGATTTTTTAATTATATTTTTTCATAAACTTTTTAAAGTACTTTCGAATAATTGTTCTCTTTGTTTTGTCAATCCTGCCTTCCCCAGGTAGAATTCCAAACCAATATTTCCTGTGATGCTGTGCAGCTGGTGAAAAGACATTGGGTGGCTCCCACCAAACAGAGCTTTCCTCGTAGTATTTGAAGGTCGTGCGAGTATCATAAGGTTGAGCAGTTCTTCTGCTAAATAAGATGGCAGATATGTTTGCTTTTCAGAAACAGCTGCAGCAGAGGTTATGGTGTTCACCTTCTGGCTGGATAATTGTTATTGAATCATTAATAGAAGCCATGGAATTTTCTTTGCAATTTCCCCTGTCTGTGTCTCTATTAACTGTGTGTCATTCAAGGTTAGCTCCATGCTTCCAAAAAATTCTGGCATCTAATTAAAGCCCATGTAATAAGTCTCTTCTCCTTAAACTAGCTAGAATACCTATAAATGAATTTTCATTGATGTAAGCCTCAAATTTATCTCCAGACTTTTTATGCCCCAGGTTAGCTCATTCTTTGTACTCTAGCTGCATTCAACTTCTTCTGATCCCTCAAACTTCTCATATGACCACAAGCCCTCGTGCCTGCTCTTTCCTGTGTCTGGAATGCTTTTCTCAACTCTTGCTATCCATTCCCGAAGAAAATGCATTGTGTAGTTCCTGCTTTGTTGTATACCTAACTTCAATCATTACTTGTTCTGAGATTCGTCTGATTTCCCTGACTATATCAAATTTGCCTCTAAAGATTTTTCATGGGCTGATGTTTCTTATCTTAATTGTAATTTAAATTTAGTTATATTATTACTGGATTAAAACCTTTCATTTTCTAGACTATAAACTCCATGGGAGCAATGCTCGCTAATTTATCCTTGGAATTTAAAATAACACCTGATACATATAGTTGCTTCATAAATATTGGTGGTTTTGATAATTGGTAAAGATTTCTAAGGAGTTCAAACAATTGCCATTGCTTCAAGTTTCTGTTACTTTAATCCTATGAAAGCATTTAAGAACCCTTTATTCTAACTTTACAAATAAGCTTGTGCGTGCGTGTGTGTGTGTGTGTGTGTGTGTGTGTGTGTGTGTGTGTGTGTGTGTGTGTGTGTGTGTGTGTGTGTGTGTGTGTGTGTGTGTGTGTGTGTGTGTGTGTGTGTGTGTGTGTGTGTGTGTGTGTGTGTGTATGTGTATGTCTGTAGGTGTTCCATCTCTGGTCATAATTATCAGGCTAAAGAGTTTAAAATCACAGGGAGTCAAAAAAGGTATATAAGTAAATGCATTTTCCTCCAATGTTATTCTTTAAAAAATACATCTACATCTTTTGTAAAATTTTATTTTGATAAATATAAATTGTATTTGTTTATGGTGCACAACATGTTTTGATGTGTATACATAAAGACTGCATTTGTATTTCACTTTATATTTTTAAGACGGTCCTTGCTTTTCTATTTTTCAGAAGTGAACAATGAGAATCAGAGAAGTTGTTACTTGTACAAGGATGCAGCTAAAACTATGAGAGTCAGGACACAAATTCAGTTTTCTGATCCTAAATTCCATGTCCTTTCCACTGCCCCATGCACTTCAGAAGAGGAAGATGCTTTGGAGGGGAAAAGGTGGTGCTCATGTGGGGGCAAATACAGTCATGCTCCAGGTAATGATGTTTCTGTCCGTGATGGACCACAGATGGTGGTCCTGCAAGATTACAAGGAAGCTGAAAATTTCTATCACCAGGTGATGTCATAGCCATTGTAAAGTTGTAGCACAATTAATATATTATTTTATAAACTTAATGTAGCCTAAGTGTACAAAGGTTATAAAGTCCACAGTAGTGCATAGTAATATCTTAGGCTTTCACTCACTCACCACTCACTCAGTGACTCATCCGGAGCAATTTCCAGTCCTGCAAGCTCCATTCATGGTAAATACTCTATACAGATGTACATTTTTTTGAAACGACTTAAACATTTTACTGTACCTTTTCTATGTTGAGATATGTTTAGATACACAAATACCATTATGTTACAATTGCCCACAGTATTCAGTACAGTAACGTGCTGTACAGGTGTGTAGCCTAGGGGCAATAGGTTGTATTGCATAGCCTAGGTGTGTAGTAGGCTATACATCTAGGTTTGTGTAAGTATATTCTATGCTGTTCCCACAATGATGAAATTGTCTAACTATGGATCTCAAAATGTACCTCTGTTGTTAAGAGACACATGAGTGGAAAGAGATTTTGTTTTAGATATGGTAAGTTTGAAGTGATAAAATACTAATACAAACCAGCCAGCAATTTCTCTTAAACATTTATAAAATATATTTTGAAAGAAACTCTCATGTGGGTTTATACAATTGCTAATAAAAAGCTATTTGAATACAACTAATCTCTGTCTAATTTCTCTGCTTAGGGATCTCCATAGACTAACCCGCTGCCCAATGCATTTGTATTATGTTACAGTCCTATTCTCATACCCTTGAAAATTAAAAATAAATAAATAAATAAAATAATTGGTACAATGTTGTCTTATTACTTAGTATTCCATCTCTTATGCTACATCACCTTCCAAGTATACCCTGAGCACATTAAGCGATGTATACATTTTGTTTCTTGAGCTCTATTAATATCTTGGCCAGAAATTGTCTATGCAGATAGAAGAGACATTTACTCTCTGAGTTAGCACTAGAAGGTCTAGTTCATCCTTCCACTTTCCTTCTTAAATATAGTAAAAAGTGCCCAAACAAATGACCCAGGTTTGAAGCTGGACAGAGACCCAAGTCACTGGACATGGATTTAGATAGAAGTAGGAAAAATAACTTTCAACCAACTTTAGAGCTGACCCAAGAGATCAGGTCATGTGCAGTGCAATTCACTGGAATTAGTAAAATTTCAACTTGAACTTTTTATTATACTTGAGAAATACAATGATGGACCTCTTGGTCAGAGGAGGTGACCCGGAACACTATTCTGTAAGGAATAATAAATAACCTTATTATAAATTATACTTACTTAATCTTTATTGTTGCTAATAATGTCATCCAAGACAGACTTAATTCCACCAGAAAGGTCCAGAGTTAGAGAAATTTGGGATTCTTATGGTATTATAGGAGGAGAGAGACTGAGTGAAGCTTATAAAGGGGATTGTACACATCCTTTTATTAAGGAAGGGCCAATTTGGCCATAATTGGGGTTTGTCATTTGTCTCAAACTATTTGCCAAATGCCTTGAAGTTGGCAAACACAAACCTAATTTGGTTGAATGTTTTTCCCTTAATTTTTAAGCCCAAGGGATTCGTAGGGAAATTTGATCCATATGTTTCAGGATCGTTTACACTTAGCTCATCAAAATGTTTTGTAAGAACTATTTGATGTCCAAGATGTCTTTTTAAAGCCACTTTTCTTAGAAACAGGAAATTACTCTTTGTTTTGTTGTTTTTTTGTGTGTTCCTTTTATAAGAGTAAACAACCTAGGAACCCAGAAAAAATGAGACTAACTTCAAAATTTTTAACAATTGTGGTTAAGCAGATCCTCTACACACAGAGGAGCACATTCTTACAGTTACAATTTAAAAATAGCTTATTGATTTAGGAAACTGATACCCAGGATTCTTCCTAGTTTATTAACACCAAATAGATGTTCTATGATTTTTCTAGAAAAGTACAATAGGCAAAGCTGTTGTCAGAAGATATAGAAAATACTGGTAGAGTCATAACCATATAAAGAATTTAAATATAGTCAAACATGATTTCCTAATAAAGGCATCATCCTTTGTTGGTTTTGTAGAAGAGTTCTATTAAGTGCTAAATAATGAAATGGTCAAAGTTTATTCAAGCAATTTACAGAAGAATAAATAGACATGGCTAGTAAGTAGATGAAAAGTTATTCAACCACACTATTATTTAGTAATAATTTTGTGTGTATTATTGGCAATTGCCTGGGGAAATAGGAAGCACCATACAATGATGGTGTGACATAAATGGGTAAAGGCTTTTGTCAAAGGGAATCTGGCATTATCAAGTTAAAAAACAATGTGCAATTACTGTGTTCCATCTATTTAACATGTGGTTGTTTAACTTTGAGAAATTTTTATAAGGATAAAAAATATGATCCTCAAATATGCACTGCAACATTAACAACAATGAAATGAAGTATTTTTGTAATATGTTTGTCACAAAGGCAGTGGAAGCAAAATATTTTAAGGGATCAAACTAGTAGTGGTGTAGAAGATGAATAAGGCAAAGATTTCTGGAAGGACTTTGTCAGAGAAAGGCTGACTATCGGAATTCTCTCCATGTAAAAGCTTTTCTTAGGTCGGGAAAAGGAGGAGGAGTGTGACTCCCTAACAGAGGCCCTGGTGTGG
>NW_007731342.1:126057-127973 GCF_000696425.1 Galeopterus variegatus | reverse complement strand
GTATTTTTGTAATATGTTTGTCACAAAGGCAGTGGAAGCAAAATATTTTAAGGGATCAAACTAGTAGTGGTGTAGAAGATGAATAAGGCAAAGATTTCTGGAAGGACTTTGTCAGAGAAAGGCTGACTATCGGAATTCTCTCCATGTAAAAGCTTTTCTTAGGTCGGGAAAAGGAGGAGGAGTGTGACTCCCTAACAGAGGCCCTGGTGTGGCTATTTTACATGTCGTGATCCCAGGCAGGGGTTTCCTGCTTCCAAACAGGGGTCCTAAGAGACTTGGTGCTGGGTGTTTGTTTTCTCCTAGAGAGTGTCTCACACAGTAGAGAAACATCTTTCTCCCTGAACCTCATGCAGACTTGTCCCACAAGAATGCACAGTGAAAATCATTGTTCTGTCTGTTGCATCTTCTAGCAGTGAGACCACCTCTTAATAACACTTGGAGACTTGGAAACTTGTACTTTCAGTATCAGCCACCTGCAAGTGTACTAGCAATGCTTTGGAACAAGAACCACTCAGAAGCTTCACTAACGACGTCTTCCTACCATGATTTAAAATTTGGTCAGGAATCAGTTTATTTACAGGTATTTTCCTGGAGTCGGGAACCTGATTGATGACTAAGAAAAAGCACCTTACCCCCGGTGTGCCACCTGGTGGTATAAACCTTACCCATGCATTTGATAAACTAGTAGGCATCCAGGGGATGCTGAGAAAAGGTCAGTTTCTTCACAACAAAATTGCTCTTTTAATGAATGTCAAGGAAGGCTGCCAGTCTGTCAGCATGAAATCATTACAAGTATTCCTTAGGTGAGTGAAGTAAAGGGTGGAGGTAACTATTTGGGGGATTTTTATATCTTAGAGGGATCGTTCTTGCTAATTGTGGCTCAGCCACAGTGGCTTTACCAAGCCAAGCTAGAACTTCACTTAAAGCCAGAGGCAGTTAGAGTGGCAGTTAATGGTGGCTGGGATGGAACCAGGCTGCAGAGTTCCAACGTCAGCCCCAGCCCTCATGTGCTGTGACGGGCGAGTTGCCTGGCTAAGCTTCCAGTTTTCGTTTGTAACAGGGGGGTGATGCTCACCACAGAGCCAGAGTAAGGCTGACAGAAGCACATTCACAGCTTTCAGATGATGGTTGAAATCTACTGGGAAGCTCCAAAGAGCATTTTCAGCCATCATCTATGTCCTGCTCAAATGTCATCTCCTCACAGAGCAACCTCTGTCCCCTTTTTCCAAGTAACCCCACAAATCGTGTGAACTTTCTATTCCCTGGCCCAGCTTTTATAGCTTCAGGGCAATTCTTATTATTAGAAATTAGATTGTGTTTGTTTATTATCTGTCTCCTGCTTCCTCTGAAATAAACCCTTGAAAATAGGACATTTGGTTTTGTATTCCTGTCATCTAGAACAGTTCCCAGCACACACTACATGTGTGATAAATTATTCCTTAGTGAATGAACAAATGAAAGAATGGTAGATCTTACTACAAAATACTGGTCAGCAGTTAAAACGAATGAGGTAGATTTATAAGTCCTGATATAAAAATGTCTCTAAGCCATATTTTAAATATAAAAGAGCAAGTTTCAGAAGAGTATTGGTATATGATCTTATTTATGTAGAAAATCTCTCAAAATAAAATAATTCAAAATGATCATAGATATAAATTTTAAAAGCCTTGGAAAAAGTTCAGGAAGGACACATGAAACTGATAACACTTGTTATTTTTGAGGAGAAGGGTGGAAATGCATTAAAAAAATGTGTATATAAAACATTACGATTGTATCAATGTGCTGTCACTGAATATAAAATACCGGTGTATAAAATACCAGTGTATTTATGCATATATATGCCAGACACCGTAAGTGTACTGCTAAAATCATAACTGTTTGAAATGATAAAAAGATTATTTTATTTAAATCTGTTA
>NW_007731342.1:123125-125916 GCF_000696425.1 Galeopterus variegatus | reverse complement strand
TGTACTGCTAAAATCATAACTGTTTGAAATGATAAAAAGATTATTTTATTTAAATCTGTTATTTAAATTGCAGCAAGGTGCACTTTATTGTAATTTGCATTCCACCCAGTCCTTCCTTTTGCAGGTATTTCTTCCCACCAAATTTTATTTCTCTCTACAAGATGACATTTACATGTGTGTTGTTCCCTCCACATTCATTCATTTTTCTCCATAGCAAATGATCTTCCAGGTGAGTGGGATGTCTATTTTCTTCCTCTACTTATGTAGTAAAACTAGCTATCTGGATGTTAATCACACCGTCTCTTAAACAAAAAGTGCTCTCACAGATCTAGACAATTTGACTAGAAGTCACTCATTTGTTTATTCATCTGTTGAACACATGCAGTGTACAAAGCAGTAGATTTTTTTTGCCCTCAAAGACTCTCAGTCTAAGGTTTTCCCAGCAGACATTTTACCTAAGTTTTCTAGCTGGTCAAGGTTTACCATAATAATAAATATTTTAAATGATGCTTTTAAATATTGGTCAGAAGTAAATGATGAAAGTAGCCCTGTTTTGCAGAGGATGACCACAGAACTCAGAGAGGTTGTGACTTGCCCAGTTTCATTAATATATTGGAAAAAGAAAGAATGAAAATAAAATGGGGTTCTGGGAACATAAAAAATGGACTTAATATAGGGTAAAAATCATTGTGAAATAGAATAACGTAAAACAAATTTTTTATCTCTTTTTTCTCTCTGTAAGTTCTACACATTTTGCCAATAAAAACTACACACATATACTTAAAAAATACAACGGCAAGCTTCTCAGTATGCCAACATTATCAACCAGTTAACCTGATACACAGTTAGTGGTCTTGCTCTCATTAGATATGTGGGCAACTAAAGGTACAGTTTTCTTTACTTGGAAAGACCCTCCCTCCTCTCTGCACACAACTCCTTTATGATCCATAACAAGTCTCATCTGGCATTTTACAAAGCTTGTTCTGTTAAACAATAACTTGCTCCGTGTTAAATAAATTTTAAATAAACTGCAAATCATATCTACCCCTTGATTTACCTATTACCAAAATAAGAATCCTGAAAAGTCCTGCAATAAAAAATACAATTTACCTTTGTTTAATTCAACTTCTTAATTTTAAAAATCTATTTGATATGAATACATTTTTCAAAGAACAACTATTGCTGAGTCATTAGAAAGTATTTTTCCATAGAATGCAGTGTGAAAATGCACCCTCTGAAAATCTAAGTTTTTATTCATTTGCACAAAAATGCTCATGGAAATAAAATTATTAAATCACATCTTTCACTTAGAACTTCTGTGTGTTATGGACTTTTTCCTGCTGTTAAGTTAGTGGAGAAAACAGAAAGTCTGTATGTTAGGCAAGATCCTATCAGTAAGTAAAATGCCCTGTGGCCGAGTTTATATTTAAGGGCAGAGAACTAAGTAGGGGTGGAGTTGCCTGCCAGGATGTTGGAACTATACACCCTTGAATTTCTTTGATTGCCTTGGATTGTTAGAAAATGTTGAGGTATAGCCTAAAATTATACAATAAGAATTCTTCACATATGTGCAACTGTAGAGAACAATGAATATCATTTCATTTATTATGGATCCAATGGTTAAAAAATAATGCCTTCACGTAATTTGATACGCCTTTTATTGTGAGGTGTTTATGTCCCCTTCTGTATTAATCAAGATTCTCCAGAAAGATAGAATCAATAAGACATGTTATAATTGTATGAAAGGGGATTTATTAGGGGAATTAACTCACGCAGTTGTGAGGAAAAGTCCCATGACAGGCCATCTGCAAACTGGATGCCAGTAGCTTGGCTCAGTCCAAGTCTGAAAGCCTCAGAGCCAGGGAAGCTCATGATTTCCTTAGTGTAAGTCTTGGAACCAAAACCTAAAGAGCCTTGAGCTCTGATGTCTATGGAGAGGAGAGAAGAGTGTATCCCAGCTCCAGTGGATAGAGAGCTTCACCTTTTTTCTCTGTTTTTTTTGTTCTCTCTGAGGCCTCCAGTGGACTGGATTGTTCCTGTCCACATTGAGGGAGGATCTTTCCCACCCAGTCCACTCAGGCTCTCATATTTATCTCTACTGGAAACACCTTCATGGACATACCTAAAAAGATAGCTTTACCAGGTTTCTCAGCATTCCTTAATCTAATCAAGTTGATACATAGAATTAACCTTAAAATCTTCCATTTAATCTAAATGGGCATGCAATTCACTAGTAACAGAACCATTTAATCTGTATGACTTGCAAATCTTGGTCAGAAAAGATGATACGTGTTAGGGCTTCTAACTAGGATACTCTGCTTTGGAGCGCTAAGCTACCAGGTAGAAAGTTTGCCTGTCCCAAGCGCACCATACTGTGAGGAAGCCCAGATCACATGAAGAGGTTATGTGAGTTGTTCCAGCTGACAATCCCAACTGACATCCAGCATCCACTACCAGATAAGTGAGTGAAGTCACCTCCAGAGGATTCCAGCCCCAGCTTGTGAGTCAACCCCAGCAATCCAGGGTTCCTATTTGAAGCCTCTGATGTTATAGAGCAGAGAGAAGCCACCTACACTGTGCTGTCTGGATTATGCTTTATAATGATTGTTCCACATCAGTAAGTATTGATGTGCTTTATTGTCCAGCAATGGGAACTAGAAGAGTGACCATATAAATTTTAGTTTTTGACACTTGTATTAATATTAATAATCAATATTTAATCAACGAGAACTTCCATAGGTGCCTTATTTACTCATCTAATCATAACACAAATCCTGGGAATTAAGTTTTA
>NW_007731342.1:121003-122125 GCF_000696425.1 Galeopterus variegatus | reverse complement strand
CCTCTTTCTTATAGATTTATTCTTTTTCTAGTATTCAGACCCTTTGATTGTAATTTAATGCCAAGAAACACCATTGCATGTTGATGTATAATACAAGGCAGATAAGCTTCACTCCTGGTTTTTTTGTCTACCTCGTGTCTGACCTATCTATATTTTCTGTTGAATCTAAGGTTAATTTCTGTTCACTGGTATCCTACTGAAATTATAGAGATGCCATTATTTTGTTACTACTGTTGAAATCCAGATGCTACTAGACTTATGATGGGGCTACATCCCAATGAATGTATTGCAAGTTGAAACCCTATTAGTTGGGGATTGTCTAATAACAATGATTACATTATGTAGCAGATAATTTAGTGTCCTGTTCAGATCTCCTTGGATCCCTTTGACCAGGTCTTCAAGCCCACCTCCCAGCTTCTGCTTCCTGATCTTCAGTTGATTGCCCTTGGGCAATAGAATTGCCTCATCTGATTGGAGAGCTTGAAGCACCTGAGTTGTTATGTAAGCTCCGGAGCTCCCCAGGGTCTCAGACTGTGTCTGAATCATCGGGCACTTGCTGGTCTTCCTTCTCTTCCCAGTCCTGTTCCCCTCAGTTCTTTAGTGGTTTCTTCTGGAAGTTCTTCCTAAATAACTCACTTGCACCCAAATCGTTAGCTCAGGGTCTGTTTCTGGGAGGATAATAACTATGACAGAAGACCATCATCAAAGTCAAAAACATTGATGAAAACTGTCAAGTGACTTTGACAAGGGAATCTGTCACTGGCACCCAACATGTACACTAGTTCACACCACACGTTAGTTTATCTTCAGGGTATTGGTACATTTACTGAAGAGTGGAAATCAAGTATTACTGTCCAGAAACATCACTGATAGAATGCCTGAGAAATTTATAGTCCATCTGGTACATAATATATTTCTATCTCTAATTGAACATAAAATTTCATGGAAAAATAATAATATAAAATGATTTATTGTTTACTACGGATTCTAATATAGGTGGTCTTGGAATTATGGTGTTGCATTTTAATTTTTTTTATCTTTTAAAAGATAAAAAAACAACCTGTGTGTGGCCCATCCTGTGAGGCCTTAATACCAAAAATAATTATAAAGCATGGGAAAGGG
>NW_007731342.1:117973-119469 GCF_000696425.1 Galeopterus variegatus | reverse complement strand
GCACTGTAGCAGTGCGCCACCGGGCCGGCCCTAAAAACATTTTCTAAAAATATATTTTTTAAAGAGCAAGCTCAGGTGAGAACTTATAAACATTTATTCATAGAGATTTTGTTATTTTCTGAAGTCTATTCTACTTTTTCTTCCCAGTACATCATGTTTTGTCTTTTTGCTTATTTCCATAGAAGATTTAATTAAACAAACAAAAAATACTTAAAAAAATAAAAACTAATCTTGGCACATCTCAAGAGTGTTCAGTATTGGCACCTGGGATCAACTAGCTAACTCATTACTGGAAGAAAAGATAACAATATCAAAAAGTAAAAATAATAATTTAAAGGCTTTCAAGCACTTGCACTCAGGAGATCTACTTACCTCCAAATGAATGCTGAGAAAATATTTTCCTATTCAGAAAGGAAGTAATGAATTATAACAATACCCATTGTTATGGTTGAATCTCCCAAATATAATGTTGAGCAAAATAAGATATAAAAATACATCCTTTAGGATTCCATTTATATAAAGTTCAGAAGCAGGTAAAAGTTCTTTATAGCATTCAAAGATAGGTTCTCCTTGCTGGGGAGAGTTACTAGAGATGAACTCAAGGTAGGCTTCTAGGTGCTCATAACATTCTCCATTCTTTTTAAAATGTGGTTGCTGGATAGACCAAGTATCTACCTTTTAAGAATTTATGAAGCTATGTACTCACAGCTTGTCATTTTTCTTTAGGTCTGTTAAATAAAAGTTTATGGCAGGCCATTGTTTTGAACTATTCTGCACTATGCTCCAGCAGACCAGACCAAACCTGAGTGGTGGCACTTGTGCTAAGTGCCAGGTAACCAAACTGAACTTCGAAATGGCCAGTTTTCCAAAAACAGGAGGTTCCAGTCCACAAGAGTCAGCATGATAAAGAAGTCCCCTCTGTGTCCCCTCTGCTTTAATCCTATAAGGAAAGTGACTTTGAAAGGACCAATCTACTTTTTCTTCTCTATTTCTGCTTCTTCAGCCCCTTTCTCCCTATAAAGCTGAACTCCCCTGCTCAGTTCATTGGGACACTCATACTATTTTATAGAATAAGGTATCTCCCAATTCTAGAATCAAAAATAAAAGCCAATTTGATTTTCATACTAAATTTCGTGTAATTTTGTCTTTTGACAGGTCTGTTATGAAATATTCAAAAACTTACTGTGTTCAGCACGGTAAGAATGTACCCTTAAGAGCAGTGTTCATTCTTCTACCTAAATCAGAATTACCCTGGTGCTTTTTTTGTTTGTTTGTTTTGTTTTTAATTTTTTATTGAAACATTGATAGTATGTATTTTTTTTTTTTTGTCTTTTTTCATGACCGGCAACGGGATCGCAACCCTCGGTGTTGCCCCCTCACCTCGCTCAGCCAGTGAGCGGCGAGCGGCCGGTCTGTATGTGGGATCCGAACCCTCGGCAGGAGCGCCAGCGCACTTCCCAAGCGGCGCACTGTAGCAGTGCGCCACCGGGCCGGCC
>NW_007731342.1:112971-117785 GCF_000696425.1 Galeopterus variegatus | reverse complement strand
GAATTACCCTGGTGCTTTTTTTGTTTGTTTGTTTTGTTTTTAATTTTTTATTGAAACATTGATAGTATGTATTTTTTTTTTTTTGTCTTTTTTCATGACCGGCAACGGGATCGCAACCCTCGGTGTTGCCCCCTCACCTCGCTCAGCCAGTGAGCGGCGAGCGGCCGGTCTGTATGTGGGATCCGAACCCTCGGCAGGAGCGCCAGCGCACTTCCCAAGCGGCGCACTGTAGCAGTGCGCCACCGGGCCGGCCCAGATAGTATGTATTTATGGGGTTACAGAGTTATATCTCAATACATCTATATACAGTATCTGATGATCCATTCCAAGGTAATCAGCATATTCATCCTTGCCAAACCCAATCATTTCTTTATGATGTGCCCTGTGGTTATTAAAGTTACAGATTTCTGAGTCCAAACAGATTTGTTGAATTAGATTCTCTGGAGATGAAGTCTACAAACCCAAATCTCCTTGTGCAATTTTGGACATACTAAAGTTTGAGAAATCAGTGGTGCCAATTTGGTTAAACTGTTCCTTAGTGTGTCTTTGGTCACCTTCAATACTGTCTAATCCATAGCCTGTGAGAGAGCATCTGGGGCCATGTGGTCCCTCATCTGGGCTGTGCCCCTTCCCCTATAGTTTTCAGAACTGCCACCTGTGGTGTTAGCAGTTTTCAGACACTACCTTCTCCTCTCCTCCACCAGATCCTTCACCCAGTAGAGTCTGTGATATTTACAAACCATCATTTACAAACATTTACAGTACCATTTATAAGTTAACTGCATCCCTCACTGAAAAGAGTGGGAAATTAAATGAAAATTTGATCCCTGTAATATCCTGTCTTTTTTTTAAAGGAGATTTTCAAAGGAGGTGGAGGTTAAGTTACTGATTTGAATGAGACAAAAAGTGAAAAAAATTTTAAAAAATAGAAAAGAAATGTAGGAAATGGTACCGAGGGCCTCTGGTATTTTCATGTTAGTCAAAGGCAAGCGTTGATAAGAAGAGGCCCTTTCTCTGTTCTGCCTCTATCCAAACATTGCATCAGCATCTCCAGAAGCAGCTGCCTTGTCTGTGCCAGAAGATAATTTGGGCATAGGCACAAATCAATACCAGGAATGGGTGTGCTAGGAGCATGCACTGTAAGTACTGTGAGTATAAATAGAGCTGGAAGAATAACCTTTTTGTGAACTACTGTGTGGTAATCCTTGGGAAGCCAGGAAGCTGGTATGGCTTCAATGGGCCTTTTATAACATTACATGCTACCCCTCAACTGCCCTCCTCCAAACACAGGGGCTGCTTGCTTAAGTTACCGTTTTTAATGCAAATCATCATAATGGCTTGATAATTATTTCAATTGGCATTTATGAAACCATTCAGTAAAAGAACAGCCAGGGCAAAGCCCTCGCTAATCTTCCCATCTTTCATATCCTCTGGGTTTGAGGTGGAATAACACAAGAAAGCCCCAAAGCCAAAGGGTTTTTGAAGTTTATTCTTAATAGACCCAACTCTCCCTCCCTGTTACTCTATGAAGTGAATTCATCCCAAGTTAAACAAAACAGCAAGAGCATAATATTTGTGGTGGCTTGAGAGGAGAGAAGGCAGTGACAAGCGTCCCCTTCCTCCTTGGCTCAACTTTCACATCAGTTGGACAGCATTTTAACAAGTTGTTGTTATTATTGAGAAAAAAATAATAAACATTTATTGAATGCTGTGATATGGTGAGTAACCGTTCTAAAAACGTTTTGTCTGAGAGGATCTTATTCAAAAACATTTCTTTAGGTTTTTTCTTTTCCATAGAGGGTAACTTTCTTTTTAACTCTTTCATGGGCTCTTAAGTAGTATAAAACTTATCTGTATGAAGCCCAGGCAAAATAGTAACTGCTCCCGTCCTATCAGGTCTCTCTGACTCTTCACCTTCCCCTGCTCTGTTGTGTTTAGAATCAGGCAGTAACTCAGAAATGAGAAAGCCAAGACATGGCTGCTTCGTGGAGGCAAAGCAAGGCTGGAGAGAACGACTAACTGAAATTCCTGTTTGGAATTGCTTTTCTCCCAAATCAGGCAAAAAGTACTAATACACATCAGCAGTGCTACAGTATATGTCTATGAAGTGAAAAGCTGGCTGAGGTTGTTTATTTTTGAGCATATGAAGCCTGCTTGCTAGACCTCATGTGAAACCATGTTCTATCCATTTTTAGCTCTACACTGGTTACTTAAACCCATCAGGAAGCCCTACTTAGAAAGCTGGCTTCTGACTATTTACCTGAGACAAAGACACTAGCCAATTCACTGGGAGGAAGATCAATCCACTAATCAAGAAATAAGGAATTTGTGTAGTTCTTTGTCCTCACCTAGATAGACAATGGAATTCCTGACATTACTTCTTAAAAACTGCATTAATATTTGTTTTAGTCTTCTAGATGATGCAATGTATTGAACTGTTTTCCAAATTTACCCCATAGTAGTCTTCTCTGGCCATCGAAGTGATGCAGAACAGCAGAGGTGTTTAATTTTTATAGCACAAATATAGACTTGAATATTGTTATCCTGGGATATGTGGACCTTCAGAGGGTTTGTGAATAGAGTTCAAGGGTTCTATAAACCCGAATACAAAAAATAAAATCTTTATTTTAACAGACTCTAATTGATATTTGTTATTTCCTTCTATGTTTACTGTAGGCTGGAAACCACATATCAACAGGGCCCCTGATTTTGTCATACTATAGGATAGTTGCTGCAAGTATTTCAAAATGTCATTAAGTGTTGAAACTATAATGTCTTGAAAATGTTTACAGTCAATGTTTTCATAAGTAAGCATAGATATCACATTTTAATATCTTGATGACTGTATTTCAGTAGAATTGCTGCCTTTGTCATCCTATGTACTTTACTTTATGAATTTAAAACCATTATTATGAGATAGGTTGATAACCTTTACCTGATGACATGGCATTGAAAAAGGTTAAGAACCCTTGGTAGCCTTCAATGTGGATACTGATGGAGAAGCTAAATTTATTTTA
This sequence comes from Galeopterus variegatus, assembly GCF_000696425.1. NCBI lineage: Eukaryota > Metazoa > Chordata > Mammalia > Dermoptera > Cynocephalidae > Galeopterus > Galeopterus variegatus. Next base: position 114,768 of record NW_007731342.1, on the reverse strand, counting down.
CAGGGCAGCCCTTGGTAAAGTCAAAGCCAAAAGGCCCCAGGCCATGGAAAATCCTAACAAATAACCAGAATGGGTCAGAAGAAATCTGAAAGAACAATTTCAAGAAGTGGTTCTTTTCCTTCCCAACTTGCATTGTGCAACTTCAGGACTGGTCTGGATGTCAGGATGACAGGAACACCCAGATACAATGAACAGACATGGAGCCAGATCATTTTGAAAAGTAAATGACAGCCAAATGGCTATTGTCGCTTTGATGCTGAATTGGGCAGCAATTATTTGGGAACAGAAAGCAATATTTGGTAATACTGTTTACACAGTAAAAATTGGCCCACATCTCACATAATTTCATCTTTCTTTGGTTCATCCATTGATTTCAAATGGAGCTCAGTGCTTAGATTACTTTAGTGGTAAATTGAACTAATCACAAGTGTCAATAAAAAATATAAATTAAAAAACCCCAATAATTTAGGCAAGGTCCTCCTTTTTCGAAGTAGGCCATCTAAATTGATGGGCTGCACTAAAATAGTTTATTTAGGTCCCAATTGAACCTTAAAGAACTTCTTGCTGAAACCTTTTGTGCATTCACTAGAAATATGAGCATGTCCACAATGTAAATTTGTAATTATGATACACCACACATTGAAATGAACTGAATTGTTGACAAAATCAAACACCACTAGGAATCTTGTAGAAACTAGAACTGAATTCAAGCAGAATAAGACCAATAGTATGCAGGGGTTGAGGGTATGGTAAAGGAGAGAACCATTGTCTCATCGAAAAAACACAGCTTCACTCAAATCCTTCCCAAGGTTGCTATATCAGGAAGGCAGTCCCGCTATTGCCAAATCTGCCAATATATCAAAAAGCTAAAAATGAAGGTTTAGTATGAAGCTGCCCCATGTTTACAGTAACTGACTATGTTGTAGTTCTTTTAAAATTTTCTTTGAGATAAGCAGATATGTCTAAAGATAGAACCTTACTCCTGGGTTCTGAGTTCTGCCTTGCAGTTGCTGCTAGATCATACAATAAACTGGCAACCAAAATAAGAAATAGGATTGTTTTCCAGCATTTCCTACCCACCTGTCCATCCATGACTCCCCCAATTATACCATGATCCAAAATGACACTGTCCTTCTCTCAGGGAGGCTGTGGACCTTGAGACTATAAGGAAAGCTATTTGGTTAAACTCAATTCTTGAAAGTTTTGCTTCCAAAAAAGAAAAAAAAAAAGATGAAGATGAAAAAGAAGGATCCCAATAAGGATCACTTATTGGGATAATAATACCCAGAAGAGCTTCCTTGTCTTGTTCCTGTTCTTAAAGGAAAGCTTTCAACTTTTCCCTGTTCAGGATGATGTTAGCTTTGGGTTTTCATTTATGACTTTTATTGTGTTGAGACTCTTTCTTTCCATATCTAATTTTTTGAGAGTTTTTACCATGAAGTGATGTTGAGTTTAATCATATGCTTTTTCTGCAACTATTGAGATGATCACATGGTTTTTGTCTTTCGTTTATTTGAAATGGTATGCCACATTTATTGATATGCGTATGTTGAACCATCCTTGCATTGCTTGGATGAATCCCACTTGATCATGGTGTGCAATCTCTTTGATGTGCTGTTGAATTCTGTTTGCTCATATTTTGTTGGAAATTTATGCACCTATCTTCATCAAAAATATGGGCCTGTGGCTTTCATTTTTGTTGTGTCTTTGATTTTGTTATCAGGATGATACTGTCCTCCTAGAATGAATTGAGGAGAATACCCTCTACTTTGATTTTGGGGGACAGTTTGTGAAGAA
>NW_007731342.1:106978-112193 GCF_000696425.1 Galeopterus variegatus | reverse complement strand
TCCTAGAATGAATTGAGGAGAATACCCTCTACTTTGATTTTGGGGGACAGTTTGTGAAGAACAGGTGTTGATTTTTCTTTAGTAGTTTGGTAGAGTTCAGCAGTAAAGCTGGCTGGTCCTGCGTTTTTCTTTGTCGGGAGATTGCTGATTACTGACTCAATCACAATGCTTGTTATTTGTCTGTTCAGGTTTTCTAGTTCTTCTTGGTTCAGTCTTGGTGTATTGTGTATGTCCTGAAATTCATCAGTTTCCGCCAGATTTTCAAATTTGTTAGTGTATAGTTGTTCATAATAGTTTCTAATGATTCTTTGTATTTCTGTGGTATAAATTGTAATGTTTCCTTTTTCATTTCTGATTTGTGTTATTTGGGTCTTCTCTCTTCTTTCCTTAGTTAGTCTAGCTGATGATTTGTCAATTTTGTTTATGTTCTCAAACAACCAACTTTTATTTCATTGATATCTTGTATTGACTTTTTTGGCCTCTATTTCATTTAGTTCTGCTCTGATCTTTATTATTTATTTTCATCTAGGAACTTTGGGGTTTGATTGTTCTTGCTTTTCTGGTTCCTTGAGGTGTAACATTAGATTTGAAATCTTTTTACTTTTTTGATGTAAGTACTTACTGCAATAAAATTCCCTCTTTATACTGCTTTTGCAGTATCCCATAGATTTTGGTATGATGTGCTTCTATTTTCATTCCTTCCAAGAAATTTTTTTTATTTCCTGTTTGATTCCTTCTTTGGCCCATTGGTAAGCAACGTGTTGTTTAATATCTATGTATTTGTACAGTTTTCATGTTTTGCTTGTTACTGATTTCTAGTTTTATTACATTGAGGTCCCAAGAAGGTACAATGTGATAGTTAATCTGGGGGATTATCAATGGATGATTAAATTCAGATCATACGAATATTGTTTGGATAAACAGGTAAAATTTTGGGAGATAATTTGATGTTGCAAACATGTACATTGATAATTTTTTAGATGGGAGAAAATAGTTAGTTTTTAAAGGCAAAGGATAGCTACCCAGAACTGGGCCTGGCCTGGTTAAATATTGGATTTAGTTCAGATCTATTCTGTTCTGAAAGTGTTTCAGTTTCTGATCAAGTCTTTTCTGTCACCTTTTCAGCTTGTAGACTAATGTCATACAACTGAGTCAAAGCTTTTATTCATCTTTATAATCCCTGGGTTTTTGCTAGAGGATCTCTCTCTCTCATATCTCTATCTCCATTTCTATCTCTTTTTAACAGGATATCTTGGTCTTATTTTATCCCAATGGAAATGCAATTGAACTCTTCTAAGGAGAGGTAGAGAAGAGAGAATGCATCGACTACAGAATTTGTGCTTACTGTCATCTTACATTTGTCCAGCAAATTTACTCAGAAGTCATTATTATTTTAAAAGCCAACATACCCCATGCCCCACTATGGTTAACAGATACAGTCTTGTTTTCCCACAAAGCTATGGATAACAATTAAAGAAACATTTTATGTGCACTTATTATCGACAATGTCTTAACTCCAGCTGTCATTCCATCGTGATTATGATAGCTTTCCACCTGTCATTTCTGAGTCATGCAACCAAACTCTGCTTCAACCCCTTACCTTTCCTTGTTCATCATTTCTTTTCCTTCAGTTGTTTTTCTCGACTCAGATCCCTGTTGTCGCTATTTGCTTAATACTAGGGAAATGTAGTATTCTATTTATACGTCTGTAAGGAGGCATGTGTTTTCAAATTGACCCACTTTTTATAATTGTTTAAATAGATCATGTGATGTTCATAGTTTCAAAAAAATATATTGTAAGAGTAATCAGCAAGGAGGGCTACAACTGATAGAAGATTTCAAATTTTCATGAATCAATAGATAAAACAGCAGCTACTCAACCTTAGCCAAAACTTAGTGAGGTTGTTTCCTTTCAAGAGTGGCTATTGGGAGAATTTAGAATACAGTAGAAATGTTTTTATTTCAACTATTATCTCAAGCATTATTGGAACGATTAGTGTATTATTATTATTAGTATTTAATATTATTTATTAGTTTATTATTATTATTATGCTTAGCTCTTTAAATTCTATTTATTGTTCATGCCAAGGGCAGCATAGTTCTGGCAATGCAGTGATCAAATCAGCATTAAGCTTATAGTGCTGCCTTCTTAGCACATAGTTTCTATGTAAATAACTGCCTCGTGGAAGAGACAAGTGAAAAAATTTCACCCCATATTATATATTTTGACCTGGAAGTAAGATGTGTCACTTCTGCTCATAGTTTATTGGTAGGCAGCAGCCACATGGCTCCTTGGAAGAGCAAATGGGCTATGAAACGTGAAGAAGCTAATGACACTTGAGGAACAATTGAAGAGAGAACATTGCTGCCATACCCAATGCCATTTTAAGTTCTTTCGCTTAATTTCATTTAGAATCATAAGACAGGCATATGTGCCTCTGTGGATCACCACATTTTATATTAAAACAAAAAGTCACACAATAACTTTAGTGAATTGGAAGGTATTTCTGAGAAATGAGTTGGGGGCACTCTATGCCCCTTTCTCAGTGCAGAATTTTTCAGCCATCACTAGCTGGGATCTTCATTTCAGATCGCAATTTCTCAATAGGGCATCTCTTCAACCACAATAATTTCTTTAAGCAAGATTCCTTGATGAGTGCATTTGTTCCTGGTATAGGATAATGCACAGAATGTTGGAATTAATTAACAGCAAGGGACCTTGAGAAATCTTGCCTATTCTCTTAAATCAACATAAAGCACATTTAAATGATGTCAGATAGAAAATAATATTTCAATAAAGATATTCAGAAAGGAGATTATACACTTTCATATAGTAATTCACCCTGAAATTGATCAAGTGAAAGATCAGTCAATTTTTCAGAGCAGCTTACAATGTTTTTCTCTAGTTTTGATCTCAGGTAAGTGAACCACAGTTGCTCTCTATTCTTGTCTAGGATATTTTTTCATCTTTGTTTTATTTAATTTATTCTTGTGTATCATGTTACTCAGCTGCTCTCAGCTTTTCTTCTCCATGATGAATGGTCCTGGTTCTTTGAATCTTCCTTTCTAGATTTAAATACCCAGGACTTACTTGTCTCTGTGGCTCTTTCTTCTAACTTCTCCAACTCTGACATTTTGCTTTTTCCCGGTAGAACCTAGAAATTGTACAATGCAGCAATAATGGGTAAGGTATTATTATTTTCCAGTACAAGTACATTGAAGTAGCCACACCTACAACATCCTTTACAGTTATTAACGGAGCACAATATGTAAAGAACTGCAGTATTCACTTAGGAAGTTAATTCTCCACAACTATATTTCACATTGAATTTATTGCTATTTACCTTTTAGCTTGTTTTTGTTTTCATTTTCCAGTCCTTCGGGACCTGTCAGCTGTATGACCTTGAGAAAGTGTGTGGAATATTTCTGGCTGAGAGTAAAAAGAGAAATCTCATGGGAAAGTAAATTCTCACACGAGTGTCAGCTGAATTTTGGATGGTGATGAAATGCAGATCATTTGGATGAACAGATAACATTTTGCAGGATCATTTGCGCTAACTTGATCTCCCAAGCAAGCATGGTTCATCTATTACTGGGTATCCATGAGGTTAACACATCTGTCTATTCCAATTTCATAGAATATCTTATTGCCTCACATTGAAACAGTTGCAGTTTTGAGTATGGACTTCAAAGTTCCTTACAGCCATATAATATGGTAGGAGTGAAGTACACTCTGGAAAGTTATTCGGGATTGTATCCTATTTCAAAGCCATCCTTTCAACTGTTGTATTGCCTGTGTCAGAGTTTGCAGTTTCTCTGGTCTTGAGCTGAGTGTTGAGCTCATTATGTGGGAAGTATCTACAACTGAGGGAGAGTGGATTCTTGCATTGCTTGATTCTCAAAGGATTTAGAGCATCTCTCTCAAGTTTTTGAGATGTATAAACCAATATAATTCAAAAACAAGATGGAATTTTAACAATTTGTAAGTGGGCAGAAATTGAACCAGTTTGGCATCTAAAAGATGCTCAGGTAGACATCTGAGAAACCATAAAAAGACCCAAAGCCCTGGGCTTATACGTCTAGTCCAATTTTTGTGATTTTAAAAAGTTTTTGCCTTCTTTTCCCCTAATTATTTGTAAATGTGTTAAAAGAATACCTATTTTGCTTATCACATCACATTGTGAAGCACACATGACATGAGGAGTTATTCTTTAGTTTTCTTGCTATTAATCCCTTGTGCAGTCTCAGAATAAGGCTAATATGCATAAACACACATGTGCACACACACATATATGCACGCACATATGACTTTTAAAAAAGTTTTTGAAAGACAGTTATCTAAATGTAAAAAAGACAAATTTGTGATAAAGTAATAGATACATATTTCTTCATCAGCACTTTATATAATAAGGATCTAGTGGTGTGTCTAATTACTACTATAACTTTAAAACAGTCACAAGTGCAAATGATATTAACAGGCACGTGTAACAAGTGTAATGTAATAGGAAAATACCTGTGGTTTATGTTGGGGACCGAGTAGCAGTTTCTGCCATTACTTCTATGGTTTGATACATACATTCATAATTGAAGGAAATGTCATATTTCAATTAAAGTTTAGTAAAAATAAAGATTGTTTTCATCTTTTTCTCCAGAGCACTTTTCATGGACTGCCAATTAAAAAAAATAATAGTCATTTGACTATTGGAGACTTGAAGTCTTGAACTTGGTCAGTTTAGTCATTCAAATGATGAAATAAAGGCCCATGATCAGTCGGCAGGGCCATACAGTTAGGTGGAGACAGAAGTCCTCTCTCAGCCCGTTTCTCCAGCATCTCATCATCGGATTGACATCGGGAACTTTCTTCACCTTCTGCCTCTTCAGGGACTCCTTTTCTATTCACTCCTCCCAGTCTTCTCTTCTTGCTGCTCTTGGTACTCTGCAGAGTTCACTTTATACTTTTTTTTCTATGTATTAATCCCATTGACAAACTGTTCCTAATACAGTATGAACTTTGTTGGCACATTAAAATTTCTACTCAACAATCGAGAGCAGTGATTCTCAAATTTGACCATGCATCAAAATTACCTGGAAGGGGCCGGCCCAGTGGCGCACTGGATAAGTGCACCGCTTGGGAGTGCGGCGGCGCTCCCCCCTGAGGGTTCGGATCCCACATACAGACCGGTTCCCACTCACTGGCTGAGCGGGGCGCGGGAGC
>NW_007731342.1:105465-106778 GCF_000696425.1 Galeopterus variegatus | reverse complement strand
TGAGGGTTGCAATCCGTTGCCAGACACGGAAAAAGACAAAAGACAAAAAAAAAAAAAAAATTACCTGGAGGGCCTGGTAAAATGCAGGATGCCCAGTCTTCACTATTCAGGTTTCCTATTGTTGCTATAAGAAATCACCATAAATTTAATGGCTTATAAAAACACACATGTATTACCTTAATTGATGAAGATAGGAAATCCAAAGTGAGTCAACAGAGCTGCATCCCTCCTGGAGGCTCCAGTGGAGAATCTTTCTCCTTGTCTTTTGCACCTTCCAGAAGCAGCCTGCATCCCTTACAACATTCAGAGCTCTACTTGTGTCACCACATCACCTCTCTTTCTGACCCTCCAGCCATTCTCTCATCAAGATGCTTGTGATTACCTGGGTCAACTCAGATAATGCAGGATGCATCTCAAGATCCTTAACTTAGTTCCACCCACAAAGTCCGTTTGCCATGTGAGGTAATGCATCCATAGGTTCACAGGATGAGGATGTGGACATCTTTGTGGGGTCGTTAACATATCTTCCATGGGGTGGGACTCAGCAAGTTCTCAGGTGATGCTGCTGCTACTGGTCTGGGGACCACACATTAAAGACCAACTGGATGAGAGGAATGAGAGGTAAGATACATATAGTGAGATGTGTGTCCTAAATTCAACCCACTGCTAACTGGCAGAATGAACTAGAAGATGTCGGGTAATCTCTCTGACTTTTAGTTTCCACATCCACAGGGCCGAGCCCGTGGCGCACTTTGGAGAGTGCAGCACTGGGAGTGAAGCGACGCTCCCGCCGCGGGTTCGGATCCTATATAGGAATGGCCGGTGCGCTCACTGGCTGAGCGTGGTGTAGGCGACACCGCACCAAGGGTTGCGATCCCATTACCGGTCCCAAAAAGACAAAAAAAAAAAAAAAAAAAAAAAAAAAAAAATCAAATCCACATCCACAAAGAGATCAGTCAGTTATTTATCTTACCTGCTGACTGGTTTATTATAACAAAGAATGCTTGACTTATTATGCTACCTAAAAGCAAAAATCTATTACCACTAATAATAAGAAAAAGTGTCTCTTTACATGTTATGGGGGGATGAGAAAGACAATTGGCAAAGAACAGAATTGATATGGTCTAGAAGAGAAGGCAGATACTTGTTTCTGTTAACACCAACATCAGGCAAAGATAAGGGGACACATTCAGTGCCCAAAAGCTAACTGATAACTTCAAGCAGGGTAAAAATCAACCTTTGACAGAACAATAAAGTTTCAAAGAATTTGTGTATAGCTACCTTCCTCCCAGGTTTATGGCAATTTTAGTCAT
>NW_007731342.1:102576-105173 GCF_000696425.1 Galeopterus variegatus | reverse complement strand
AAAGTTTCAAAGAATTTGTGTATAGCTACCTTCCTCCCAGGTTTATGGCAATTTTAGTCATGGGCACTTAGCTGAAGCATTAGAAATCATTAGGCAGTTTCTAGTTACTGTTAGATCTAGATCCACATAGACCATGTTAAGGAAGCAGAGACCTGCCTTTGTGCATTGCTACTAACGGATTTTATCATCACACATTAAGATGATCATGGCTCATCTAAAAATTTATAATTGCCCACATATGTGGATTGTACTGCCTTCCTCTGTTTTCCCTTACCATGTTTTCCTTTTTTATTTAGACAAAAATCTCCCAAACCTATTTTTAGAAAGTACACCACAAGAATTACAACATGTCATTCTTGTGAAGCATAAAAAATACTAAATAGATGCAGAGGACTTTATTTATTTTACCCACCAGAAAAATCTTGCAATGACATTTAAATAATTTACTCTTTAGAGAGAAAGATGTAGCTATAAACTATATCCTATGTGCTAAATCATTTTAGATAGAAAATAATGCAACCCTGTGCTTGCTAAATTTAGTGAAATAACTGCTAAGATTACTTCTTTATAATTATACAAGTTATCTTTGATCTAAGAAGTCAAATAGCTTTGATCAATCATAGGTTATGGGGTAATTAATTTAACAACATTAGGAAGTATAAAGAGAGATCAAGCTTTCTTCTCCCAGCTTTCAAGAGGGGAAAGTGAAGTTATAAAAGATAACTGGAATGGCAAGTGGTAGAGATGGAAATAGATTTTAGTTTAACTCACATTTTACCATGTGACATATCTGAATCTCTGACTGGCTGATTTTGATTTTTGTTATCTTTTCTGCTTGAGAGAATTATTTTCTATCTTTTATTAGTTTTCTATAATAACTAATAAAAACACTTAGTTAGGGATGATTATTTTTAAGATAGTCATTAAGTTCTCTGAATTCCAGTTTTCCTTCTAAAAAATTAGGATGTTAAAGAAGATAATATCTAATCTGATGTACATTTTGAAACTCATGAGGGATCATGTCTGCTTTTTCACCCCTAGATTCCAAGCACCTAGAAGATTTTTCTGGCATTTAGATGGTGCACAATAATTATTTGTTTAATTAAATTAAACCGAAGTGAATGGTTCTTCCCAACTCTAAGTTTCTCTCTCTCTGAAAACAGTGGAGCCCTTTGACTGATGGTTCATTCATAATCAATCTCTGAGGCAACAGAAAGGCGAATAACCCTAAAGATGAAGCAGGCTTCCCTTGACATGCAGTTGTGTAGCCGAAGTGTTAGAGACATTAGTGAATCTGAGTCTCATGATACTATCTGAAATTTACTGACTTTTCTAAAAACAAAACCAGAATAGATAATCTAGAATAAAGTCCAACAAAAATTTCCAGCAGGAGTTAATGCTGGCCCTGGAGGACTGATAAAGTCTCAGGAGGTTTACAGTAATCCCATTCAAGGTGGAGCCACTGGCATTTGCCCAGCAGACTCTGATAGAGTTCTCTGGTATTTTTCCTATGTATTTTGATGTGGTGAGGGAGAAAATAATAGTGGTTCCCCAGAACACATGGTTCATAGAAGGAAGTAAATCTCAATGCCTTCCTTAACTGGTTTCTTCACAGTTGATTTCACCCAATTTCCATTTCAAGAGTAGATAGGACAAGTTATCTTCTTCAAGTTTTGTTTAGCTCTGTAGCTACCTAACATTTCCTCTCCTAGTCCCTCTCCCCATAGCAATGACTAAAACATGCACATCGTTTAACTGGTATAATATTAATAGTGCTGATAAAATTATTTTCTCTGAGCTAGTATTTTGGAAAATATCACACAGAAATCTAAAGAAATCTTATATCTATAAACCAGCTGGTGAAATTCTAATACTGTAAGCATTATTTCTGTTCACTTTAGAATCAGAATTGTCAGTAGCCATTAAAATTACCCAAAAAAGATATTTGATTTCATAGATTAGGAGACCTATTAGATTTCACTATTATTGCTAAGTTTACTTATAGATGTTGGTCATATATAAATATTACCACTGACTCATATGATAGTTCTATCTACAATTGTTTCAGAAACCTCCATACTGTTTTCCATAGTAGCTGCACTAATTTACAGCCCCACCAAGAGCGCAGAAGGGTTACCTTTTGTCTGCGTCCTTGCCAACATTTGTTATTCTCTGTCTTTTTGATTATAGCCAGTTTAACAGGGATGAGATGACATCTCAATGTGGTTTTGATTTGCATTTCCCTGATGATTAGTGATGTTGAGCATTTTTTTATGTACCTGTTGGACATTTGTATGTCTTCCTTTGAGAAGTGTGTATTCAGCTTCTTTGACCATTTTTTTAATCAGATGATGATGATGGTGATGATGATGATGATGATAATGATTTACTGTTAAGTTGTTTGAGTTCCTTGTACATTCCGGGTGTTAATCTCTTGTGAGATGTGTAGTTTGCAAGTATTTTCTCCCATTCCATAGGCTGTCTTTCCACTCTGTTGATTGTTTCCTTTGCTGTGCAGAAGCTTTTTTAGTTTGATATAATCCCATTTGCTTATTTTTTTTTCTTTTGTTGCCTATGCTTTTGGGGTCTTACTCATA
>NW_007731342.1:97772-102237 GCF_000696425.1 Galeopterus variegatus | reverse complement strand
GGCTGTCTTTCCACTCTGTTGATTGTTTCCTTTGCTGTGCAGAAGCTTTTTTAGTTTGATATAATCCCATTTGCTTATTTTTTTTTCTTTTGTTGCCTATGCTTTTGGGGTCTTACTCATAAAGTCTTCACTCAGTCTTACATCCTGAAGTGTTTCTCGTATGTTTTTTTTTCTAGGAGTTTTATAGTTTTAGTTCTTATATCTCAATCTCTAATCATCAGTGAGCTGATTTTGGTATATGGTGAGAGATATGGGTATAGTCTCATTCTTCTACATATGGATATCCAGTTTTCCCAGCACCACTTACTGAAGAGGATGCCCTTTCCCCATACAGTCCAGCAATCCCACTACTGGGAATATAGGCAAAGGAGTGGAAATCATCATGTCAAAGGGATACCTGCACTCCATGTTTACCGCAGCTCTATAACCATGTTATGGAGCCAACCTAAATGTCCATCAACAGATGACTAGTAAGGAAAACGTGGTATATATACACAATGTAATACTACTCAGCCTTTTGGAGCAACATGAGCTTTGATTTAAGCTTTGAAAAAATTATGGTATAAAATAAGCCAGGCACAGAAAGAGAAATACTGCATGTCCTCACTCATAAGTGGGAGCTAAAAAATAGAGAAAGAAAAAAAGGAAGAACTAATAATCACAATAGCATGTTGACCATTCAGAAGGAGAGAACAGAACTGTTGTTACTAGAGGTGGGAAAGGGGAAGGAGGCAAACAGTTAGCTAGAAATTGGACACAATGAATTATGACATTTGTAACAACAAATATGCTAATTATCCTGATTTGATCATCACACCAAATCTGTACCCCACAAATATGTATAATCAATTGTTTCAATAAAGAATAAATAAATAAAAATGTAATTTAAAAAGCAAAAAGGCAGGTAATGAAATTTTGTGTACAATAGGAACACAATAATAAAAATATATATTAATTTATGCATAAAATGAAGATAAGAAGTACACCAAAATGTCAAAATATTAACAGTAATTATCTTTGCATTTTGAAATTGAGTTTTATGTTCTTACTTATAATTTTTGTGTTGTACAAATTTTTTTCAATGGACTTGTATATATTTTTGGATATCAAAAATAAAGTCTCTCAGACTTAAGAAAATATATATTATCACTGACATAATATGCAATTTTAAGATTTTGCTTTAATTTTTTTTTTTCCTGGCCTATAAATAAGGAGCTTGGTGCCCTAAATCCACTAATATTTTCTGGTCTATTTTCTTGTAACCACATTCTCTGGCCTGATTTCCAGCACATATACTAAGCCTTTTAGATGGCGTATAGGCAAAGCTTTACCTATTGAGATAGGACATGTGCACTCATTTTGTCTAATACACAGATCAAATCTGTTGTTTGGTCCTCTTTGTACTTTCCCCTAACAGTTGACTGAAATATTATTCCACCAAGAATTGACAACTATTATAAAATGCCTGACACCAAGTGTAGCATTGTTTTGTTTTGTTTTTTTTTAAACGGGGTATATATCCGGTGGATTTGTCCAAAAGATCTATTTTCCTCCAAAAGCCAGATTAATAACTATAAGACAAAATAAGTGGGAGGCTGACATTCAAGTTGTTTGAAAGAGAAAAGGCAAATGAAAAAGCGAATATAAGCTGGCTGTCCCATTAAACAGCTCACTTACTAAGAAAGAAGGCTACCTGCATAGACCCAGAAATTAAAAAGATGCTCCATGTCCCTGATTTTGCTGTTTTCTATCCCTGGTCCTGAGTGGTCATGGGAGCAGGTTCCCAAATTGCATTGTTCTTTGAGTTTGCATGGGGACACTTTTTAACCAGGCCTCATTCCCACAAAAGATTGTTCCAATATGCACAAACATACTCATTAAGTTTATAAAACTTTTCAACTTAGACCAGCTGTTCTTATAAACTTTTTCTTAATTACACACAAGTAAAAAAGCTGTTTTAACAATTTCATATAATTGGTCATTGAACCAAAGAGAAAATCATTTTCTTATTATTTCTTCTTCCCCAGATGAATGACCTGCTATTTTGGATAGATTATTATGCAAATATTGAAGGTGAGTGCTTCACGCTCAATCTTCATGCTTAGCTCCACTACCACAATAAATTTTGGTGAGGGGAACAAGATATATAAGGATGGCATGTGCTATGGTTTGGATGTTTGTCTCTCCAAAGCTCGTGTTTCAAAGTGATTACCAGTGTGGCAGTTGTTAGGAGATGGGGTCTAGTAGGAGGTGTTTGGGTCAGGGGACAGGTCCATCATGAATGAATTAATGCCATCCCTTTGGGGCGAGTGAGTTCTCACTCTATTAGTTCTCTTGAGACCTGGTTTTTAAAAAGAGTCTGATGCCTCCCCTCGCTCTCTCTTTTTTTTCTCTCACCATGTGATCTCTTTGCACCTGCCTGCTCCCCTTCCATCTTCTGCCATGAGTGGAAGCAGCCTGAGGCTGTGCCAGATGCAGCTGTCCCAGAATCATGAGCCAAACAAACCTCTTTTCTTTATAAATTACCCAGTCTCAGGTATTCTGTTACAGCAAAGCCAGCAGACTAAGGCAGCATGTTACACTACAACCTAATTTTGGATATCCTAAAATAATTCATTTCAGTGATATGTCCTGAAGGTGTCTAGTATACTGCTTTCATCACACAGCAACTTATGTCTTTGTTCTCAGCTTCCCTTCAAGAATTCACACATCTATTCCCACAATCATGGTTTATTATCTGATGGACAAGGTGTAATAACCGCTATTACAACATGAAGAGAACATTTGCTTGACAGCCCAGATTAAGCCCAAGGTGTTTTATATTCTTTCAGAGGATGTAGTTCAGATGCCATAAAATTATTAGCAGAAGTTGGAAATCTGCTTTGAAAGATAAATTTCTGGCATTCCTAAGGAAACAACAAGACTGTCAGTGGAAAGCCTTCAGGGATGAACGAGCTTAATAAGTCATGGATTCGGCATTAGTGTTTGAAGGGCTGGATGTGGCTAGCAGCGTGCTTCCCAGGTAAAGGAATAACCGTCGTAAGTCTAAGTCTCCATGCTAATGAAGTGGCAGATAAGCTCACTCGAATATTTGTATTTCTAAAACTCTCTCTGCACAACCTGTCCTTCTAGAATCATGAGTGACTTCTGCTCATAGAGCTTGTTACTCTCAATGTTTTTTCTTCTTCTCTCACTGTGAGTTTGAAAGTTCCAGCTAACCTATTCTATCTGTGATACTCTGTTGCTGTTATGCTATATAATACTTGTGATCACTTACATCCACTTTTTACAAGTCATTAATTCTTTTAAGTGCCTAATAAACACCAATTTCTCTAACCTAACAGCTTAATATCAAGTAGTATATTTGCATCCTTATTGAGGAATCTGAGGTACAGAGGCGAGGCACAAGTTAACACATTAGTAAGCATTTCTTTTCCAATCATTGACATGCATTTTTATGGATTTAAAACATAAATAGATAAATCTTTAATTCAACCAGACATTGGAATACTGGATCACGACAAATGTCTTTGGCGACCTGAGACAAAACCTACATTTACACTCAGGAAAAGAAAAGTGAATCATACACACAGATCCACATACAGCACATGGGCCAGAACAGAGAATTGAGGTCGGAGCCCTATAGAAGTGGATCTCAGCAATGAGGGGGTGAGACAAGGGTCGTGAGGGGAGTAAATGCTACAAACGTGATAGAGAGGTCAGGTCAATTTTGAGAGCAATATCAGGGGAATGGTAGGGCAGGAATCACTGATGAAGACACTGAGTAATTATGCTTGTCGTTCCTACTTCAATGAGCAACCCCTTGAAAACAAGGATTTTCTTATTTTTTCAGTGTCTCACTTCCTCTACCCAATATCTCATAAGATATCACCAACCACTTTGTATTTATCAATCAAACGAAATGAAGCACACACACACACACACACTCACACACACACACACACACACAAACATACGAGTGTACTGTAAATTACATAGTGTCATTCTAAATGCTTATTGTAATCACAGACACAAGATTAGAGACAACTTCTCTTGAGTTTTAAATGTGTAGATTAGTGACAACTTCTCTTGAGTTTTAAACGTGTAATAAACTGAAAGCAAGAACTGGTAAAGGACAAGCAGCAATGGTGCCATCTTGATTTTGTAGGGGAGCCCCCCCAAAAGGATGGAATTTCCATTTGTGGTGGGTCTTTTGCCTTATATAAAGTGTGTGGATAGAAGGATAAATAGGATCCAAATAAAAGGAACTTGACCATGTGTTAATCTTTTTCCAATTTTTTTTATTGAAGCATAATTGATTATACATATTTGTGGGGTACGAAGTTGACTATCAGTCATTGTGTACAATGTGTGATGGTCAAATCAAGACAGTTAGGGCCGGCCCGGTGGCGCACTGGATAGTGCGCCGCTTGGGAAGCATGGCGGCGCTCCCGCCCGAGGGTTC
>NW_007731342.1:89909-97266 GCF_000696425.1 Galeopterus variegatus | reverse complement strand
AAAAAAAAAAAAAGATAGTTAGCTTATGCATCATTATAATACATCAGCATTCTTTGTGTCCAAATGTTAATTTTAAAAAAAATAGTGGAGGAATAATCAGGTAGCACCAGCTTTACCCTTATCAAAAACCTCCACCCACATTCCTCCAACTAAAGACAGTTTTTATTTAACTTACTCAAATGCCAACTACAGATGTGGAGGCAAATGTTTGCCACTCTTTATCTGAGTATCACAGTCTTAAACTTGATGCATAGTTCATGCATAGCTCGATTCTAGTTAGGAAAATTGAAAAGTTAGTAAAGAAAGGGATAAAGAAACTGTGTGAACAACTGTGACTATTTTGAGTATATTCTGCTTTTCAAGGACTCAGTCTTAGAGAGGTGTAATGCAAATGTCTCAGTATCTCACAGCTAATGGGAAGCAAAGCCAAGACTAGAAGCAGAGCTTTCTGTCTCCAAGTACAACTCCCATATTCTTTCAGGACCCCATAGAAGCTCATCAGAGTGTCTGGTCCTACTTTTCTTTTTACATTTTCTTCTTTCCCTTGGCTTTCCATATTTTTATTAGGAGCACTTGAAAACTGTTCTACTTGCTAGTCTTCAATGCTAGATGTGGACAGGTCCCTGAGTTGAGGAATGAGAACTCTTAGAGTAAATAATCATTCTTTGAACCACGGTAGACACATCTCTCCATACTACCAAGCAGGTCTGTGTGTCTAAGATAGCAATTGATTGCTGATAACCATTGTTTAAATCACCATTAAAACTAGTTTTTAAAGAATGTTATATAGAATATCATTGAGAAAACTACTTCTTGGGTAAAAAGTCGTATAGTTTTCCAGAACACAACCATGTCAAATAACCCACATAGCCTGAAATAAATTATATTATAATTAAAAATTATAGTGAAATTTATTACTTAAAATTTCCCTGGTGACTCTTCATCTTAAAGATTTTCTATTTCTTTGTTTTTACTTTTTATTTTTTATTTTTTTAGTACTGAGCACTAATGAAAGAGCCAGTTAGAACATTTTTCAACCCAGATAAGTAATTCAAGTCATTGAGTCTGGGTATAAAGGATCTTATCAACAAAATTAACATTTTTTTTTACCCCATCCATCAGTAGGGTTTTGTTCTCTACTTACACAAATTTTCTTAATAATATACTTAATACAAGTTGTAAATATTGATTTATTTAGATTTGGTAAATTCATTGTTAGACTTATTTGAGATACTCTGGGAAAATGTGGCTGTTATGAATGGGATCATTTTTTCCATTATAATTTCTAGTTGGTTACTGCTGGTACAGAACTTAGTATTCAAAGAGCAGTCCACAGTCCAGCAGCACTGCTGTCACCTGGGAGATTGTTAGAAAGGCCCAATCTCTGACATCACCCCAGACGCCATAAATCAGAATTTGTCTTTTATACGAGATCCCCAGATGATTCACATGGACATAAAAGTTGAGAGATATCAGTACAGAGAACTTTGATTTAGAGATTTATTCTCTTAATTTTCTCTTGAAAAAGCAGGATGAAGACAGTGGTCCAATTGTCCCATAGTAGTTTCCCTTCTGTTTCTAGCCCCTGTTACCTTAGATCTATTATTGCACCTCTTCTACAAGGTGTTTTGGGAAAACTCACTTTTTAATCTCAATGAGATTATAGATTTTTTAGCCCTATGAGATTTTGCTCTTAATCTGGTTTTACCTGCATTGTATACTATAAAATTTTCTCAGCTTCTTAAATATTCCAGAATTTTTATTTCCCAGGACATTTCTTTAATTTATCTCTTTTTTAAAAATAATATTAATGACATTTGGTAAAGAGGGAGTATAATACATGGAAGCTTCTCAACCATCTAGAATCAGAAGTCTTCTGAATAATTTTTTTAATTTAGTAAAAAGTTGGTGCAATAAAATAATGTTTCTTTTAGTTTCTATAGCAAAACATTTAGAGTTATACATTTTACTTTGTCAGTTCACATACATGCATAAATTTGTAAAAGTGTCTGCTGCATTGAATTTATACTGAAGCTCTCCTTAATAGACACAAAAACATATTCAGGCAAGAGAAGTTTTGTATTAAAAGGTTTTGAGATTTTGATTGTTTTCCAAATTATCTCAGTAAACTAAACCTTAATTTTTTTTTTGTTTTGTTTTTTTCGTCGATCCAGCTAAGTTAGCCATGAGGTATTGTAGGATAGTCCATCTAACAGAATAGCGGAACTGTTTTCCAAATTATCTCAGTAAACTAAACCTTAATTTTTTTTTGTTTTGTTTTTTTTGTCGATCCAGCTAAGTTAGCCATGAGGTATTGTAGGATAGTCCATCTAACAGAATAGCGGAATAATGAGGATCATTTTCTTTGTGATTTGATTGATGTGGTATAGATAGAATTTGTACTCTTCTGTCTAGACATTTCTGTGATTTACCTATTGATCTTTTATTTCTATAAATTCTTATTCTGAGTGTAATTTAGGAACCAGTGCTGTCTATCACTATTTTTTCAATTCTTGTCTGGGAAAAAAAAAGAAAGCCCTAGAACTCTCAGAGGTTTTTGACTATGGTATTGGAAATGACCCTGGGGTATATTACAGGTTACTTGTTACTCATATTAAAACAATTTAATAAGTTAGAGTAGTTATCACTATAATAACGTCACTAAATCACCTGCTGTAGGATATAAATTTTTGATATTTTAAGTGGGGTGCAGTTGAAATTTCCTTGAAATTACCTATAACATTAGATATGATCAGAGGCCAGTATTACACTTACAAATAGCAGCAGCCAGAAATGACTATGAACTAATACTCTAGAACAGAGCTTTTGCTTCTCATTCTTAAATGCACATACAAATCACCAGAGGATCTTGTTAAAATTCAGATTCTGATTTTCCACGTCTAGATTGTAGCCTAAAATTTTGTGTTCCTAACAAGCTCTGAGGTGACTACCATGCTGCTGATCCACAGATCACACTTTGTGTAGTAAGGCTGTCAGGCAGTGGTGCTGAAAGTAGATTCCCCAGAAACAATCTGTATTTTAATAAACTGTCAGGTAATTCTGATGCACCTTAAGTTTGAGAACTTCTACTCTAGATGGCAGAAGCATTTATGTCTTTAGTACCCCAGTCCAAATGTTCACCCTTTATTAAAGGTGGAAGAAGGCAAACACATCAGGTCCAATGTCTACATCCTCCTGAAACATTTTTTTTTTTGCAGGGCAAAGGAGAAGTCAGTTTTCCTCACTGAAGAGGCTCTCCTGGAAGTAACCTTAATCCTATGGTAGAGCAAATATATATTTACATATTACATATTTTTATAAAAATACCATATTCGTATATGTATATAAATTAGGGCTGCCTTCTTGTAATAATAAGGAACTGCCTTATTGTAGCATGACATGTCCTACTGTGGAGATAGAACCCTTGCTTCTGAAGGATTGATTGCTTTGGGTAACCTTAATCCTATTGTAGAGCAAATATATATTTACATATTACATATTTTTATAAAAATACCATATTCGTATATGTATATAAATTAGGGCTGCCTTCTTGTAATAATAAGGAACTGCCTTATTGTAGCATGACATGTCCTACTGTGGAGATAGAACCCTTGCTTCTGAAGGATTGATTGCTTTGGAGCACATGCTTAGGGCTCCATGAGATACACACTGGATGTTAGAGAATGTATTTAATGGAAGAAGGGGAAATACATAATATGTATTTATAAATATTATACTTAAATATAGTATAAGTACTATATATCTAGCAGGTTAATAATATATTATAAAATACAATATACAAAGAGCCCAATGCATTCGTTTTGCTTTTTTATGAACAATCGACTAAGAGTTTCTTTTTCCTCAAAAGTCTTGGTGGAAAATTGCAATATTGGCAAAAGTTTCTGAAAAAATATTTTCGAGGCAGTTTACTTAGACTACAGTCCAAAAACAACACAGAGATAGGTTCGTGCAGGGCCTGGATGCAGGTAGCTCAATTAACCCATTGTCTCATCTCCAAGGCTGCTGAAAGAGAAGAGGGCAACTCAGGAAAGGGGCCCAACTCACTCCTGCACAATCATTATAATAAAGTTCACAGAAGGGTGAGGAGCCTTAGAATCATTAGCAGAGTTGGGGAGAGACACAGAGATTCAGATGAGCCCAAAGCCTCTACCTAGGAACCTCAGGTTCTATGGCTTCAGAACTCTGGGGTTTTGAGGAGTACTTTCACATGGTCAAACTACTGAACCAAAGTATTGAACAAAGGCCACCAGATGCAGTAGGCAACCTCTTATGAACAATTTGTCTTGTTTCTATGAAACATCCAGGATTACCAGATAATGGTACAGACTTGGGCACAAATGGACCCATTTCTAGTTTCATAACTTCTTTGATAATAAAATGCATTTCCTCCAACTGTTAGCAACAGTCAGCCAAAGCAATTTTCAACCTGACCTCTTTAAGTATGTTTTTCCAGCTAACTCAAGGTAAAGTGGATGGGCTGCAGGTCTACAGAAATCATGAAATTTTTCCCTTTTCAACACATGGAAGTGAGTCAACAATCCCTTCGCTCTATCCAAAATAGGTTTTTCTCTTCTTCCATTAAGATGCATTCTCCAACATGCATTGTGTATCTTGTGGAATCTTAATTGTGTTCTTCTAAGCAAATTAAACTTCAGAAATAAAGATCCAATCCTCAGAGTGGAACATGTCATGCTACAGACAGGCAGTTCCAGTATTCTGAAATAAGAGAAGTAAATCATCCAAATCACAAAAATTAATTATGACTCAGAGAATTGAGATTGTCCTTTGAAGAGTTATATTTTTCCAAAGGTAATTGGAAAGTATTTCACATCTCATACGCTATTACAGTGTGAATTGGATACTCCTCCCATTGAAAGGTGGGATTCTATATTCCTTCTTCTTGAATCTGGGTGGCCTGTAACTTTGACCAAAGTGAAGCCATGTGACTTCCGATGCTAGTTCATAAAAAGTAATACAGATTATGTCTGGTTATTTTTGGGCACCCATCCTTGGGATCACAACCACCTCGCTGTGAAAAAGCCCAAGTAGCCCACGAAGAGTGCTTATGTGGATGCTCCAGAGAAAACCTCAGCTGAGATCTCGCCACCAGCATTAGCCATCAGACAGGTAAATATATGTCTCCAAATGATTAGCGCCCCAGCCACCAAGTCATGCCCCCCCCCTTTGAAGATTCCCAGTGGAGGCCCTAGACATCACAAAGCAGAAACACAATATCTCCATTGTGCTTCTTCCAAATTCCTAAATCACAGAATACATGAGCAAAATAACATGGATATTGTTTTATTAAGTGACGTGTTATGTGGAATACCTACCTGGAACAGTTCTTCTTTGCAAAAGACACGCATGCACACACAAAACACGTTTAAAGGGAGATGGTTAACATTCACCATATAAAGTTTCCTTTCTCCTCACAACATTCCACACGTGGAGAAGCAAGAGTTATTTTAAAGATTATACATTGCCTTTGACTCATTGGTAGCTGTATGCTCTGAGCAGATAATAAGATAATTCTAGTGTCAGTGGCCCCAAAAGGCTGCACAGGAACCACAAATATTAGGGTAAATCTCATCCCCAACATGCTTTAGCCTTCAGTTATACTGGTAACAGCCTACCCCCCTTAGGAGTCACAAATAGATTTACAAATCAAGATAGTCTTGCTAAATTATTCCAGATTCTTCACAGGACCAGGCTCTCTCTCTGGATGCAAGTTTCATGGCTTGGGCCCAGGTTTAAGGGTGGCCTAAGCTCTGACATAGCACAGCTTCCACACAGCCTGTTTTCCCTCCCAGTCTATCCAGGACGATGACTGCCAGATAGACCGTCAGGATTTGTTCACTGCCTGATGTCCATATATTAAATCCAGATCCAAATTATCATGTGATTGGCAGGAGATGTTATAAAACATAGATTGTGTGTTTACATTGAGCTCCATGTGGACCAGCATGGAGATTTCCCTGGCATAGCTCGTTCTTTTACATCTGCAGAGCAGCAGTGAGTTGATTGTGTCTTCCCTGGAGATCAAGACTGACTGGTAAGGATGTTTGGATAAAAATCAAAAGACCACGTTGGATACCACAGACTTGAAAAATGTTTGGTAGCATCCTCTCTGTGCTAATTCAAACTTGAAAGAAGAAGATGCAATAGGAAACAGAAATGTGTTCCTGGGAAACAATGGTGATAGTTATTAGAATCAATTACTGCTAAATACTCTCCACTCAAAGGACATTGGGATGATTCTGGCTAATGTCAGAGATGGGTAAGTTTCATAAAAGTACCAGTAGGGATTTTAGAAAAATACATGGGTAAAGAGAAGAGGAAGATTGGAACATTTATAAATAAGGCACAGAATCATAGAATCTAATACATGAAAGGAGTCTTGGAATATAATAAAAGAGGATTTGCCACATCCGGTTACATCCAAGTTATGGTGCTAAGACTTTCTTTTCCGCATTAGTATCAATACCTCTGTCATCAAGAGCCCCACTTTCTGCTTCCAGGTATTTGAAACTGATTTAGATCTTTAAAAACAGTGGCTTCCCAAGAGACTGTTTGCCTAGGATTTAGCAAAATTTTAGAACAGGCCAATTACTTTTACTGACAGAACTATATGCCAGGAGTTGGCAACCTTGATGGGCCCTAACTCACAGGGACCTATAGAGAATATCTTCTCTGGACAGATGATGTAAATTACTATTTGCTTGGCTGTGAGATCATCTGCATGCATTAGCTGCACTTTCACATGGCTTTCCAGAGCTAGCTATTAGAAAGTTTTGATCCAGAAGTTGATTTACCAAATCCTGTTCTTGCCTCTGGACCATTCCCCTATCTCCTAAATGACTTGTTCTCTGGGTGTGGTTTGCAGACTAGCAGCAGCAGATCAGCTGGGAATTAATTAGAAATGCAAATTCTTGAGCTCCACCACAGATCTACTTCAGAAAATACGGGGGTGAGCTCAGCCATCTGGTTTATCTAGTCGTCCAAGCAATTTTAACACATGCTAAAGTTTGAGCACTACCCATGCTAAGGTCGTACAGGATCTGTGTAGGACCATTTAATCCTCATGCATTAGATTTGGGGAAAATACTAAAGAAGATTCATCCATCTTTCCTCTTTCCCTATTTGCTCCAACTCAGTTCCACAAGGGCCTTCTCTTTGGAAGCTTAGAAGCCAAGAATAGAGGTAAAAAAAAAAATGTAGTCTTTCTCTTTGTTGTTTTGTTTGAATGATCCTAATTCTCCTTGAGTTAGAGTGGTTTTATATGACTGAGAAGGTGGGGAAGGGTCATTACAATGGAAGTGTAGAAAAGAAAAAAAAA
>NW_007731342.1:85524-89111 GCF_000696425.1 Galeopterus variegatus | reverse complement strand
AAAAAAAAAGTTAGATATGATCCCACCATCTGTTGAGATGATACCAGATAAATTATATAGTCCATCTATTTTAATATCTTTTTTTAAATTTTAGCAGATATATCAGCACCGCACTCTCCCGAGTGAGCCACAGGGCCGGCCCTAAATTTTAGCAGATATATCACATATGGAGAAAATATGCCTTCATATAAACAAAAATAAGTAAAATAAACTTTGCTTTGTTTTGTGCTTAGTCTATAGAAGTGATATTAATCACCAAGAAGATATTAGAGATTGTTTTTGTTTTTATGAAGTTATATATTTGATCCATAAATGTTAAATCATCTGTCCTATCACTTCTATGCCTCTAGAATATATAAGAATATGAGAAACAACTCTCATAATGATCAGCCTGAAATAATGCAACATTTCAGATCGTCAAAACAACTTCATGGACTGTTTTCCAGCATCCAGCATAGTTAGCTCCAAGCATAAGAAAATAATCATAGCTTTCACTTATAGTTTAACTTAAGTTGCTACCTCTTATTGTAGGTAGGTCAATGCTTCCTTGAAATATACACACAAACAATAATTCTGCATTCAAAATGTTTATTTTATATTTTTATTACGTAGGGAAGAAAGCAGTGTGTGTGTGTGCACATGAGCATGTCTTCAATCTTTTTCTCGTCATCTTTTTCTTTACTTTAAAAAATATATTTATGTTGCCTCTACCATATTAAAATAAAATTAAATAAAACAACATACGGTACTTTTCTTGTAAACCCTATTTTAAGACTTCTGTTGTGTATCTCTATATCTTCATTAAAAAATGTGATGTGAGTTACTTTAAGTCTATGAGAAGCCTGCTATATAGGAACAGTTTCTTCATAATTGTTTTGGTTCTAAATGATATTCTATTAACTAAGGTTGCAAATTTAAAAGCCATAATACTTTAAAATGTCAAGTTCAACTTTCAAAGCTTACTTTTTAATTAATCAAGCTATTTTATGAAAAATCCAATCATTTGCACTAGTTAATTTATAAATATTCAATTAACTCAAGTTTATTATATTAAATTAAATATCTGTAACGATTACTTCCATTTAATTAAATGCCCTTAAAGCATTTTAAACTGCAATCATTCTCAAATATATTTAATTTCATTAAGAACTTCTAACACATGTCAGGACAAACTTACTGACCTAAAACAAAATCCTTCTAGGCTCTGAAGAAACTCGTTGGACTCTAGAAGATTAAACTTATAAATATGGTGAATTAGGTTATCTTAAGCATTCTGCTATGGTTTACCAACAGTTAAATTTTATTATACCTTTAACGATAAGATCATAACTCTCATATCAATCATTTATTTCAAGTTGAAAGCATAAAGTTAGTCTGCCAAGTGCTTTCATTTACCAGATTCCCTTAAAATTGCAAACCCCTTTATAAAAACACACAGATCATACCTAAATATCGCAAGAATTTCTTAATATTAACGGTCTGATTTATTTCATCATCTCACTATTTAATCTTAAATCTTTCAGATAATCGTAAAGTCATATACTCAAATAATTAAGGAGCATACTTTTACCATCTCTGAGTTTGTGGAGTCAAATATTGGGAATATTAGACAGTGGCTAATTTATAAGAGATTCTAGGCAGAACCCAGAAATGACAGTTTCAAGATGAACCAACAGGAGCCATGGGCAAACACACTGTTTCCTTTTTTCTGGTTAATTTCCTTTTGCTGCCATCAAAAAGGTCCTGAGACCCATGTGTTTCTGCTGGGATTGTATCTTCCTCTCTCATGACTTCCTCCCTCCAACTCAGCGTTATATCTCTGTGGTTGCTGCTAATTCCTTTATCACTTGATTACGTTTGACTGCACTCTTCATTGCCTAATGTGAGTCTGCATTATGTTTCTGCAAACTAGGGCCCAGGATCTCCTAAATGCCCAGGTGCTCACTGCCACTAAAAATTTTGAAACAGGAAGTGAGCCTATCATAACCCTTTGGTTCTGTTGTTTCTGTTCTTGCAGGAAGTGATAGGAATTCATAAACCATGAAGTACTAGACTGCCTCAAAATATATCAACTACAACTAAAATATGAGGCCAGAGATGAATATTGGTGAATCTCCACCAAGGGATGAGCTGGGATCTCCACATCTTTCTGTATGTTTTATGTCACAGGTCAACCACATCAGGAAATCTCAATTCACCTCCTATGAACTATAGACTGTACTAGCCTAGGGCTCAAGTCTTAGTGCACGTGACAACTTCCTGAGGTCCTGCTGTTGCCCAAAGGCCACAATCCTTCCCTGGTCCAAATGCAAATTTGGCTTCAGAACTGACCAGTGAACCACGTTCCATAGTCAACCCAAACAGAACAAGCTTGTATCATTCATGTAGATGAGAGGGCCTCAATGAGAACTTGGGTGGGAAGTTATGCAGGGAGGCTGGCTATATAAGATGACCCCTTTCCCTTGTTTGGGAAGATGCTTCTTTGGGAGTGATCCCCAGTGTTCTCCTTACTTGCAAGTAATAAATCCTTTTTTTTCCTCCTGCCCTGATCTCAATGATTTTGTGCTCTTTGAGGGGCAGACCCCTGTTGTCTAGTAACATTCCCACTTGTCTGGATCTTGCTACCATTCTTTTGTCATTTTTTGAGACAAGACTTTTCAAGAGGCACTTACTTACATGTTATACCAGTTTGGGATTGCTTTTGGCTGCACAGAACACACATCCAGCTATTGTAGTTAAATCAAATCAGGGTTTAATTTTCCTACAGAGTCTAGCGCTGTACAGCAGTTCTATGATTTCTTCAATGCTGCAATCCCTTTTATCTTTACCCTCATTTGTAATTGTGACTTTTGTCTTCATCATTAATGCATAAATTAACGAAGAAGCTGAATAGTGGAGAATAAAATACTTTTTTCCCTCATCCATCACTAGGTATCATGACTGAGGCCTGTATAACAAAAGAAGAAATTGATAAGAGAAAAGCATAAAAATGTATTTACTATAAGTTTTACATGCCAAGGGAACTTTCATAAGGAAACGAAGATTTAAAGAAAGGGGGAAACCTGTGTACTTTGATGCTAAGTTTGGTAAAAAGTGGTCAGTGATGCAGAAATATGATAGGATAAGGCAGTTTGAGCTAATGGTCATACACTGTGGGGAACTCAGCAAGGGCTGTTTGATCAGTTTCTTCTCTGTGTCCCCATGTCTTCAGAGAGAAGGGCATTCTTTTCCTTTGGGTACTGGGAGGGCACCTTTAGAGTAAGTGTCTTATGACGTACTTCAGAGGAAGGTCAGAGAATTTATTAATGTCCTGCTTCAGGGGGGAAAGAGCAGAAGAAAGTCAGATTGAAATTCTCCCTTCTACTGTTTCCTGAGATGCCACAGTGCCATATTTGGGGGTGGCACACCATCACTTTCTAGCTACTCAGCAGGTAGGAACAAGAAGAAAGAAATGAAAAGGAGGGGTTGGAGTTACCTCTGGATGCTCAAATTTTCCTTACATTTTTGCTCATTTTGCAGTTTCCTCATTATACGTTTTTTATCGTAAGTGCCTTCACCCCTATAGTATTCCCCTTTTCTTTATTATC
>NW_007731342.1:69430-85514 GCF_000696425.1 Galeopterus variegatus | reverse complement strand
GAGGGAATAAGTTCAAGAGATCTACTGTACAACATGGTGACCGTAATAATGCAATGTATACAGGAAAATTGCTAAAAGTAGATATTAAGTGTTCTCACCACAAAAATTGATAAGTTTGTGAGGTAATATGTATATTAATCATCTTAGTTTAGCCCTTCCACACTGTATATACATTTCAAAATATGCACATGATAAATATATACGATTTTGTTTGTCAATTAAAAATATATATTAGCTGAATGAAAAGTAAAAGTATATTTGTTTAAATTATTCTGTTGAATATGTTGAATAACTTTAAGAAGTATAGTTTCTCCTTCACAAAGAGTAGGTCAGAAGTACTTTGAGTAGAAAAGTAGAAAATGATAATTATGCCAGATAAGGTCATTTTTTCTTAATAATGAGAAAGATCAACTTCAGAGATATCAATTATGGAAAGGAATACTGCATTTTCAATTGATTAAAAAGAGGTCATTAGAACTTATAAAATAAATTGAGCACAAAAATAAATCTTTTTTTTAGGTACAGTAGTACCCTAGATGTAGGGATGTAGGTTCCAAAGGTTAAAAAAACAAACAAACAAGGAAACAAAAATAATTATCAAAAGTTGGGAAAGGGAGACTGGAGGGCAGTATCAGATCACAATCCTTTATAGGTAAAAGACTACAGCTAAGATGTAATAGATTGACCAGGCAAGGGAGTATAGCAGATGTTTCTGAAATGAGCTTCTTGTTGGCTTTCCATCTACTTGCTGGATAAAAATCTATCATTTCCCAGTGTTAACTGGGCCCCTCCAGTTGAGCTGTGTCTTCTCAAACTTGATTGTGCTTGTTCCAACAACTCTGTAATCAAATTAAATATTACCTATTCCAGTAAATGAATAAAGCGAGAGATGTTTCTACAAAAATGAATTTAAATGCTTTGGAAAAACTCCATAAGTATGAGTTAAATGATATTTTTGAAGTAAGGATGGATGAAACAACTATGGAAAAAATGGGAAAATTATAAAAGTATAGAAGATTTCAGTACTTATATTATTTTGCATATCTAAATTCTTAATCCACTGTTAAGAAAGCAAATCTATACATTATGGATATTGTACTCTGATACGATTTATGGAGGAAAAGAAAAACAGAATTCCCCCCTGCAGACACATATTCTAATAATGGACAAAGGCAATAGACGTTATCTTGATAACTTATATGAGAAATTCACACCTAAGGGCACTAAGAAGCTTGCTATTTTAACAGAATCTGTAGCAAATCTAATTTAAATTGATTTTTTGGACTTGAATAATTACCTGGTAATTTGCTTATTGCACAGATGTGAATTTTGAATAACAGATTTTCTTAGAGCAAGGGCCGCTGTCCATTACTTTCTATGTGGCATGGATCTCGTCAATACACCCTCCATGTCTCCTCTAGGAGAATCTCCAAATCCCCTTGACAGGTGTGGGGAGTTTCCATGTACTTGACACTGCCTTGTCGTCATCACTTCATTTCCCACAGTTTCCCCACAGCACCCTGTACTCTAGTGGAACCAAAGTGGACACTCCTTTCCAGGAGAAAATTCCTTCTCCTTTTCTTTTCCTTTACTTTTTTCTTGTTATACGAGTTTGTGCTATTCATTCTTCCTGGAACAATTTCTTTTCGAACTCTCTGCCATTCTACTAATGCTAAACTTGGAAGGGGAGCCAATTCTATAGGGGGGTTTTTTTTTTTTTTTTTAACTTTTTAATCACATTTTTGATGCCATCCCAGCTCTTCCCTTCACCCATACAACATACCCCACTTTTGTCCCACATGGAATTAGGGGCTTCCTTCCCTTTGCTTTTGTAGAACCCTATAAATATTTCTCTTTTAGCATTAACCTTTGCTTGGTAACTGGGTTTTACTTTATTTTCTCTCCACCAGACTATGAGATGGCAGAGGCCAAAGGATGCATAATTTTTTTATCCCTACCTGTCAGATCAGCGCCCAGTCCATAACAGTTTTGCTTCTGCTGTTTTTATCTTGGATTGGTTTTGGAAAATAATTGCAAGATGATGCAACCGTGTCAAACATTTCAAATTTTCTTTAACCCTTGCATTTCATATAGCAAACATTTATATTATTCTACATGGGAGTTTAGATAGATTTGCATATCTGCTAATTCATAATTGCTCAGAAATATCCGATAAACCTGATAAAGTTTTATCCTGTTTGAGAAAAACTAAATATTGGAATTTATTTAGTCATCAGGAAATAAAATTTAAACCACAATAAGATACTATTACAAATCCAGTAGAATAGCTCAAATAAAAATAGAAGATAAACAGCACCAAGCTTTTGGCTAGGATCTAGAGTAATCAGAACTTTCACAAGCAGCTTCTGAGAGTGCAGATTGGGACAACTTTTGGTTGTTACTAAAACTGAACATGAGCATACCCTATGCCTCAGCAATTGTACTCCTACAGGTATACACAACAGAAATGTGCTCATGTGTTTAGTAAAAGACATGTATTTGAACATTCATAGCTGCTATTCACAATAGCCAAAAAACTGAACACGACCCCAAAATTGAACAACAATGGAATTGATAACTAAATAATGGGAATTCAAACACTGAAATATTACACTGCAATGAGAGTGAGCGATCTACAATTACACACGACCCTATAGATGAATCTCACAAACATGACATTGTCTGAAAAAAATCAACCACAAACCAGTGCTGTATTTTTCCATTTACAGAACGTGTGAAAATGAGCAGAAGTAATCTATCCTGCAAGAAGTCAGGATAGTGATCACCCTCAGTCAAGCATAACGACTGGAAAGAGGCTCAAAGGGAACCTCTGGGGTGCCGGTGATGTTTAGTTTCTCAATGCAGGTGAGGGTTCTGTTTGTCAAAATTTATCAATCTCAAGTATATCCTCTGTTGTATGTATGCTGCACTTCAATTAAGAAAAAAAAAGTATATCTATGGAGTGATACACACATATAGGCCCAGAACCTACTTTATTTATTTATATTTTGAATAGTAAGTTTTTTAATTTAATTTTTAAAGTCTTTTAATCAACACATAATCAGTGTACATATTTATGGAGTACAGAGTAATGTTTCCATACATGCATACACTGTGTGAAGCTCAAATCAAGCTAATTAGCATATCATTTACTGCAAACATTTGTCATTTCTCTGTGAT
Organism: Galeopterus variegatus; assembly: GCF_000696425.1. Classification (NCBI taxonomy): domain Eukaryota; kingdom Metazoa; phylum Chordata; class Mammalia; order Dermoptera; family Cynocephalidae; genus Galeopterus; species Galeopterus variegatus. Next base: position 82,334 of record NW_007731342.1, on the reverse strand, counting down.
AACATTTGAATTTCTTCTAGCCATTTGCAAATATACAATAAATTATTGTGAATTATAGATGCCTGGCACTATTATAGAATACTAGAATTTATCCTTTCTATCTAGCTGTAATTTGTCTCATCCCCCCATCCCATCCTCCCTTCCCAGCTTCTAGTAACCACAATTCTACTCTCTACTTCCTTGGCAAAGCCTGATTTAATATCATATATATCTGTGGTTCCCAGTACTTTAGACACCGAAGAACCTCTTTATTTTTATTTTCTTAAGTTCACTGATTTAACCCACTAAAGACTTAAAGTTTTGAAATCTTTTATTTGACAATAGCTACAATATTGAGATATTTTGTTATGTCAGGGACATTACAGGGTCAATGAGGTTAAACCCGAGGATATCGAGACAGTGAATGGCAAGCCTAGTATCCATACCCAGATCTAATTCCTAAGCACACACTCTATCATGATACACACATATAGGCCCAGAACCTACTTTATTTATTTATATTTTGAATAGTAAGTTTTTTTATTTTAATTTTTAAAGTCTTTTAATCAACACATAATCAGTGTACATATTTATGGAGTACAGAGTAATGTTTCCATACATGCATACACTATGTGATGCTCAAATCAAGCTAATTAGCATATCATTTACTGCAAACATTTGTCATTTCTCTGTGATAACATTTGAATTTCTTCTAGCCATTTGCAAATATACAATAAATTATTGTGAATTATAAATACCTGGCACTATTATAGAATACTAGAATTTATCCTTTCTATCTAGCTGTAATTCGTCCCATCCCCCCATCCCATCCTCCCTTCCCAGCTTCTAATAACCACAATTCTACTCTCTACTTCCTTGGCAAAGCCTGATTTAATACCATATATATCTGTGGTTCCCAGTACTTTAGACACCGAAGAACCTCTTTATTTTTATTTTCTTAAGTTCACTGATTTAACCCACTAAAGACTTAAAGTTTTGAAATCTTTTATTTGACAATAGCTACAATATTGAGATATTTTGTTATGTCAGGGACATTACAGGGTCAATGAGGTTAAACCTGAGGATATCGAGACAGTGAATGGCAAGCCTAGTATCCATACCCAGATCTAATTCCTAAGCACACACTCTATCATGCACCTTCTACCAGCTAACCTATATTTATTTACTGGCAAATAATTATTTTCCCATGTTTGTTAATTAAGAATATTTAGTTTTCCATCAGCTGGAGATAGCCAATATTACATAAGAAGTTGATATGACTGCAATGCTAATGAGGAGCTCCCAATTATCTAGCATGTGCAGTCTTGTTATAGGCAACTACCCCATCAGCTGGAGATAGCCAATATTACATAAGAAGTTGATATGACTGCAATGCTAATGAGGAACTCCCAATTATCTAGCATGCGCAGTCTTGTTATAGGCAACTACATTGTTATAGGCAACTACCCTATTTCCAATTTGCTTTGGACAAACTTTAAAATGCTTTTCTCTCTCCCTAACCTGCACATAACCCCAAGTATCCAATCATATCCAATCATCTAGGTGGGAACCATTCCTTCTGGAGTTGTGCCACAAACAAACCAAGGATCTCAGTGCCTCACAATAAATGAGTATGATTCTCACTCACAGGCCATATAAGCTGTGGGTCTATTTCATTTCTCTTTATTCTGGGCCTAGACTGAGTGATCAGTCTCTCTGGGACTCTGCTGTGCTGTGGCCAAGGGACTGGTGAGGAACAGGGGAACCACAAAATGACTCTTCACCCCTCTGCTTAGAAGTGGCATAATCACTCCTGCCTCAACTCTATATCCCACAAATACATATAATTATGCTTCAATTAAAAAAAAAAAAAGAATGAGGACTAACAGCGGAATGTGTGATGACACATTTAACTGGATAAAGTAAAGTAAAAATCACCCTTGCCAACATTTTATCGCCAAAGCAAGTGACGTCACAACTAACTTTAGTGGAATGGGGAGTTTTAATCTTCCCACTGGGAAGAGCAGCACAAAATTACAGGGCTAAAGCAACTGTCAGCCACTGGATAAGGAATATGATCCTCTCAGAGGAAGAGATGGCAAATATTTGAGAGCAACAACACAGGCTACTACAAGCATTTTAAATGCTATTTCACTTCCATTAAATGAATAAAAGAATCTACTTATTTATTAACCAATGCAGAGACAGTGTATTAGTCCATTTCTGATGCTTGTAACAAAATACTTGGAACTGGATACTTTGTAAGAAAATGGAATTTATTGTTTACAGTTTCTGAGGCTGAGAAGTACAAATTCCAGGGAACACATCTGGTGAAGTTCTTCCTTGATGGTGGCTTCAGGCACAAAAGGAATCACATTGTGAGATGGTGGAAGCAGAGAGAGAGAGACTCTCACGTGTTCTCTTTATAAGGCTCCCAGAACCACACCCATGACCACCATTATTATTCCATTCATTAGGGCATGGTCCTCAAAATCTGATTACCTCTTCAAGGCCCCACCTTTTGATTACCATAATAGGATTTCCCACCCTTTTAACAGTCATGGTAGGGATCAAGCTTCTAGTACATAAAATTGGGGGGACACAATTCAGTCCATACCAGATAGCTATATTATTTTGCACTTTACTGTTACAAACAGTGCTTACAAATATTTCCTTTTAGACATTTGCAAGAGTTTCTCTAAGATAGACACCTGGAAATGAAATTTCTGGGTAGTAGTTTCGTATAAATCTTTCACTTTAGTAGATCTTGCCAAAGTTTTCTCTGAAATGTTGTATAAATTTACTCTCTTACCAACAATACATAGAACTTTCAGATTCTCCATATGCTGTTATTCTACACAAGAATGTGATTCTACACATGCTGTTATCAGGTTTCTTTAGGAAAGAAATGTTATGGGATGCTAAATCTGGGTGACAGTTACCTGTATATTCATTCTACTTGTCTTTTCTGTATATTTAAAACATTTCTTAATTCCTTAATAATTAATTTAATTAATATTTACTAAGAGCATTTTTAAAAGTAAAAGATAGTAAGGAAAGGTCAGTAGAAACAAGGTGATATGACCAATCCCCAAGAGTTTATTGTCATTACTTTCTAAAACCACTGAGTGATAAAAAAAGTTTTCTTCCAAATGTTTATACATGCCTTTCTATTATTTTCTCCTTTATTTTCTAATTATCTCTCCCAGTACAAGTATCTGATAGAAACAACAAAAAAAATTATTTGCTGATATGACTGTAGTATCAGCAGATTTTACTCTACTGATATTACTACTCCAGACTAACACTACTCTAATGAGTAGTATTTACATGACTACTATATAAAGAAAAAGTTAATGCTCCTTCACTCCGTATTTCTCCACCAGTTAAAGCTCTTGAGGCTGTAAACAATTTGGGCATGTGCCAGTTTGTTTGTTCTGCTTTAAGCTCTTACATATTTTTGCCTGAAGGCTGCTTCTGGCTTCAGCAGCATGCTTGACCCACAAGTGGCAGACTGGAAGTGCCAGGACGTTAATGTTCCCACGAGTCACCCTTAACCAACAAGAGGCAAGGGATGCCCCAGACTCCTGGGCCTTTGGGGGGACTGTGTTCTGCAGCGCTTCTGAGCCCCAATTGCCCATGGTGGTCACCTACTCATTAATGCACCTTGTTGAACTTCTTCCTGCTCACTAGCTCCCCTCCCCTTATCCTTGCAAGGTTTCCCCGGTTCACTCTCACAGGAACGCTTGTCTCAGACCTGCTTTGGGGGTTACTCAGATTAAGCAATAAGAAAAATCTAGGTTTTAGCCAAACTATTGCCTGGCCCAACATCACCACCACCAAATCCTCCAGCTTTGCAGACTCATTTTGTCTTTTAATGTTCAAATAAAGTGGCTCGGGTGTGCACCTCTTGAAATGTCTTTGCAGATGTCTGATGGAGAGGGAAGGGAGTGTGCAGCCTCCTGAGTCAGCTCTGTAGCCTGTCCCCCTTGTCATGCGCTCAGCATGCACCTTCAGATCCTCTGCTTTCCCACCTCCTTCTCACCAACCGGCTTTGCCAACACCCCATAAGTTCAGCTCTCCCAAAGAATACATGGGTCACACAAGCCTCTGGATTTCCCTGTCCTAAAAATCCATTAATTGTTTTCGGTCTTGGGAAAATTCTTGTTACATTTGTCTTTATCTTCCAAATCCTCACTCCAAACTCTCTTCCTCTGCTTCCTACCCACTGGGTTCCAAAACTATATTCCTGTTATTTCCTTGATGAGAAGTTTAGCTTTCCTCCTAATTGAACTCCTGGATTATCCTGGTATAGCAAAAACCCCTTAAAGTGTTTTTTCCAAACAAAAGGCCATCTAATCATGGTTTTCATACTTGAGCCACCCAAAGCACAGACAGTACTTTTTAAATGACATGTTTTTCTTAATATAATTTACATTCTTCTTTACATGCCACATTTTATCTGGAAAACAGGTACATCCCTAATATTGATTCCCCTCTATTTCAACCTAGAGCTTGAGGACTGACATTTTTATTTATTTATTTATTATTATTATTTTTTTACTTCTATTTAATTGCAACAGTATCATGGAGAATTCTTTAAAATAAAATGTTTCAGTATTTCATATCTATATGTTCTCTGTGACTTAGGGCAATTTACTTTGCAAGTGGTAGAAACAAAACCTAATATGCCCTGTTGGAGAAAAGGCACAATATTAGCTCCCATAATTGCAGTGCTTCAACATGGACTTCAGCTACAGCTGGATTAAGAGGATCATGGATTTTCAGGACATGGTGTCTCTCAATCTATCTTTAAGTTTCCTTTCTTCTATGTTGGTTTCATTTCCGTGCAGGCTCTTAACTAAGCTTTGGCAAGATGACAAAAAGCTTTCATTCTGCCAGTCTCTCAGAGGAAAGGGAGTGTCTCTCTTTGAATGTTTCCAAAAAGGCCCTGGCATTTTCTCTGATTATTCAGAATGAATCATGTGTCTGTTTAAGAACCAATCACTGTGGCTAGGAGTATCCAACCAATTCCTGCTTCTGGAAGTGGTCTGAGGGAGGGCACTGTGTTGTTATCCACAGGGTGTCCTTGTCCTCATAGGTGAGGGATAGATGCTGAGCTAGCAAATGCAGCACACAGGGTCTAATGAAGAGTTTTAAAGGCTGGTCTGAAAACCTAACTGCATTTTCTATTGTTTCTTCAGAAGACAGAAAAGGAAAAGTCTGTAATATCAGAAAATGAATTTCTATATGAACATTTACAACTGAAGCTGCTTTTAGTTGGAGACTAATTAATAAAAGCCAGTTAGCAATTTAATCGCAGGGCACGTGTGGAATTTATCTAAATTTTTGTATATAGGGATTGACGTTGTACTGCTGAGAGGTCCTTTGGCATTATTTCATATCTATTTGCCAATGGAAAAGAGTCTTTTATGTTTCGAATTCACAATCTAAAGTCAAAGATTGAGGTTTCTATTAGAAACTGATGAGAAAATATATGTCTTGCACTGATTTTGCCCAGGACACTTCTTGGTGGAAAAATTAAATAAATAAAGAATTATTCATGAAGCATTTGTCTGAAGGAGAATTATTTTTTTAAACTAATAAGGAAAATTATGTTTGAATATATTTTTGCAGAGTAAAATATGTAACATTATAAGAATTCAAAGAAGAGAAATTACTGTGGGTGGTAGAAGTTAGACAGGATTCAATGGAAAAAACAGATTATGAATTCTGCATTTAAGGATAGGTAGGATTTTAAAAAGCAGAGAAGAAAGATATGAAATTGAAGGTTAAGTTAAATACGTTTCAAGACAATAATTTAAGAATAAAATGTATCTTAGCAATATTAAGAATTTTTAAAAAGCAATTACAGCAAACTTTATAATGAGGATGAGTGATATATTTGTGTATTATTTTACCCAAGTATTTATCAGACCCAAATTGATTAAAAAGAAAATGTTAATTTGTTACACAAACATTCAGGCTGCATTATTTTGTTGGTGACTACAAAGTAAAAGTTTCCAAATCATATATTACTTGGATAGCTCATCAAATGACTCATTGGAGTTGCATCTCTAGAATTTTGTCCTTAAAACATCTCAACCAATGATCTTTCTATTGACTTGCTGTTCTTGATCCCAGAAGTTATTGCTTGTATGGGTTTTTTGGTTCTATGAAAATTATAGAACACAAAGTGAAAAGTAATCAACTGTCTAAATCAAAACCCATCAGTAGGTTAGCTGTAGGGTTAAATAATTTATCATATGCCCAAAACACTTGAAGGCAATTTTCTTAAAGTGAAAAGAGATATAAAAATCTCTAAATTGGATCACCTACTACACAGGGATATTGATATAATCATATCAGTAAATCAACCTGACATCAGTTTCAAAACAGTAGCATTATATCCTCCCCCATCTACTGAAAAGATTTTGCTCCTATGGTTATTCCCTTTAGAATTATTTTTAAGTATAATGTCCATTAGAGATATTTATTTCCCCCATGGGTAAAGGCAATCTTCCAACAAGCACAAAGGTCTTTTTTTAGATACCATTTTTGTTCCAGCATTCTATTAGTGAAATTATGTACCAATAAACATTCTTTCAATTACTGTTTTTTAAACACATATATGATATTGTAAGTCAGGTCTTATACTCATATTGTACATGCTTATCAAAAATGTCTTTGTTATTTCATATTTTTCTTCAAGATTAAGTATAGAATGATATTATTAACTAAATTCTTTTTAAAAGCATAAAATTCTTTTCAAAGTGTGACTTTATTTTTGCACATTGCTTTTCCTAATACACTTTAGAAAAAGATTACGAATCCCATACATATAAAGCAAAAAAACCTTTTATAGTTGCATTATATTAATAGATTTACACTTATGTTATAACATACATTTTTCCTATCTTGAAATAAGTTTTTTTAATAAGAATATGTATATTTTTTCATATTAGCTGTTTCTGTTTGAGTAATTACTAGTAATTCAAGTGTTTGTTTCCATTGTAAAATTTTTTAATTGCATTTTTAAATTAGTCATTTCTGCTAACTAGGAATGTTATTATTTTTGTATGTATGTTGTGCTTATATCTGGTCACTGAATTATGTACTATTTCTTATAATTTACAAGTGATTCCCTATGGACTGATTTTATTTATTTTAGAATATTTTAAACATACAAATATTAGTAGAAAATAATAAAAATGCCTGTTAATCAACTTTATAAAATCTTGACATTTTATCCCCCCCCCCCCCCAGGATTTAAATATATGTATATTGTTGAAGCCCCGTGCATATCAAAATTAAGTTCCATCACTTTATCAGTAGTATCCACTATCAAGAAATTTGGGGTTATAATTTCTATGCATTTTTATGTGATTAAAAAAGTGTGTACATTCAAGTGTGTAATTGTTTTATATATTATAACATTTTATACAAATGACATCTGGTTGTATATATTATGCTATTTTACATGAAATATATTTCATGACACATATTCATGTTATATATTTATCTATCATCTATCCATGTTGGCATTATTTAAATGTACCAAAATGTATTTATTCAATGTCTTCTTAAGGGACCGATACTTTGGTACTATATGCACACAGCAGTAATGGACATCCTTGTACGGGTTTCCTGATATCTCTTTGGCAACTTTTGAAATTCCTTGAGTTATGTTCATACTTCTATTTCTTCCTGAGCATATTTGAATAACATTTCTTTATAAAAATCGATATTTATCAGATTTTCAAGATTATAGTTTAGAGCTATATATACTATTCTGTGGCAAAAATGATACTTTCATTTGTATGTGATATTATGCCATTCTTAATTTGTTTAATAACTTTCACTTTGAATTCTCTTACTGCCACCACAATTACACTTTTTTCATACAATCAAGAGGAAAAAACAGAAGATAATGAACATATATATTTCATACAACATGGGAGATACTTAGGGTATGAGTAACTCTTGAAGAGGTAACTTAGAACTCTGGCTTATACAGCATTTCCAAAAAAGAAATATACAGTTTCAGAGAAGTGAAAAAACAAAGGAAAAGAATCTTAAGGGGCTTCAAATTGCAGGAAGGCAAACACATGGGAAAGTAATGGTAGATAAGGCTAGTTAGTAAACTTGTTATGTAGCTTCCTCTGGTGCCGTGCCCAGGCTGATGAGGGTCTAAATTTGTCTTCAGTGGTCAACCTTCATCCTTTTTAGTAGAGAAGTGAGGGAGGGCACCTCTGTAAATTTATGTTCTACTTGTAGGCAATAGGGGGAGGAAAGAGAGCTTTTTTTTTGTATCTGCTTCTCAATTTTCTTCCACTCAAAATAATCCTCAAAAAAAACTGGGGTGGGGGGGTGGGGAAGAAGTTATAACAACTATACTTTTTTGAAGTTGTTACAACAAGCAAATGGAAAGGACATTCTTGGGGGGGGAGGGGAGAGAGGGAGGAGGGCGGGAGGTGTCGGTGATGGGCCATAATAATCATATACATTGTATATTGACAAAATAAAAATTAAAAAAAAAAATAAATAAAAATAAAAAAAATAAAAATAAAAACCTGGTATCACAAAAAAAAAAAAAAAATCCTTATACCAAACTGTCATATTTGTTTGCTTGTAGGTATGTTTTACTTAGTAGTTCTGTCTTCACTAAGTTGAACCCATGCATTAGTTGTCATTACCGACATGTCTTGAATATTGTATTCATTAGAAATTACATGAGACTTCTAGAAATAAATGTCAAAAAATTGGCTCAAACAAATCAAGTGTTTTATTTTTCTTACATAACAAGAATGATTGAGGTAGGATGGTTTTAGGGGAGGGTCTCAACACTCCTCAATTTATTCTGTTTTAGTTGATAGATCCCTGCAATCTAAGATTTAACCTGGAGGTGTTTCTTTAGATCTTGGTCATTATTTTCTATTAAAAATTTCTCTGCTCTATTTTACTTTCTTTCATTTTGAAACTCCTGCTAAACAGATGTTGAAAGATGTTATTCTTCGTGTTTTTAGCTTTGCCTCATAAATTCTGCTTTTTAAATTTCATCCTTCATTCCTTAAGAATATTCCTCCTGACCTATGCCACTGTCATTTCTGCAACTCAGTTCATATATTATCCTGTAATTTTATATATATATATATATTATTTTCTAAAAATGCTGGTGATTTGTTTCTTTGTCATGATTCACCTGTTCTTGATGGATATAATAATTTTTTAAATAACTCTGAAGGCTAATTTGTACAACACTTATTTGAATATGATGGCTTTCTTTGACAGCAATTGCTTTATTCTAATGTTTAGTGATTCTTGGATATCTGATCAAATGTTTGTTTGAGGATTTAAATTAAATAGATAGCTGGGTTGTACTTTCTCAACCCAATGAATATTCCTATTTGCGAATCAGTGGATTCAGGGGCTCATTTCAGTAGGGCTTGTGGGGAAGAGGCAGGACCTACAGCAGAATGTAGGGTGCAGAAACCCTTTTTCCTAGGTGTGGGCCATCTAGACCCCTCCCTGTGGTTGTACATTAATTGCTCTCTAGCCCAACACTCACTCTGTAGTTCTTGTAGGTTAGACCAATCAAATTAAGAATGGTAGTAAGAGATTTTTTTCTGATAGAAAAAAAACAGTCTGTAGTTGATTCAGGTTCTGCTAAGCATTTCAGCCCAAAACTCATGACAAAGATCTACCACAGGCTGATTCTTATCCCTGTTTAGAAGGGACTTTGTGTTGTAGGAAAATAATGCTGCCTCTAAACAGTCACTGGGCCTAAATACATAAGGGATCTCTTTGAAACTCAGCATATAATTAACTCTCCTGAGAATTACCTCTGGACCACTCTGGTTCCTGTTGAATTTTTGGGGTGTCCCTCTAAGGATTTGTTAGGAAGCAGTCTTCTTACCACCTCCATAAACTTCTGCCTCCTATATTTTGGCATACACTTTCCCTGTTTGATTATTTCCTCCATTTTCAAAACATACTCCATCTACTGGAAATTTCTCAGAAAATGTCTAGCCTCATGAAGAAACCCTTTTTCTTTCCAATGCCTATTGTGGACTTATTTTCCTACTTACATAATTTTTTCTGTCATTTCAATAGTATGCGGGAAAGTAAGGAGACACAATTTATCATCTTGATCTGAATAAATTCTCCTTTATTGGAAATTCTTAAATTCCTTCAAAATGGAAAACTTGACACATCCATAATCCTTTGTCTCCAAGCACCTGCTACATGAACTTTGCCAAAGTGTGGTTCATAGATTTGTGTGCTCTGCTCTCATTAGTGATTTTATGTTCTCGTGTGTATGTGTGTGTGTGTGTGTGCACGTATTACATTGTTATTTAAAGCTATAAAATATATGTAGATTTAGGTAATTATAATAATGTTTAACATGTATCAGATGCTTATTAGGTGCTAGACATTTTGCTAATTATTTTATACACTTAATTTTGTTTAATCTTCATGAAATATAAACCACCAAAATACAAATGGGAAAACCAAAAGAAAAAAAAAACTGAGAGAGATTAAATAAAACAGCCCAGGGTTTCCAGGCTTATGAGTGTTGAAGCTAGCATTGCATCCGAGACTGGGATTCTAGAACCAGTACTTATAAAAACTCTGCTGTATTGCTGCTCATGTGCATTTATAATTATTTACCCAAGAAGTAGTTAAGATCTCATGTTCTCTCATGTACTGAAAAATGAGTAGAAACACAAAGACTCTTCGAGACTCCTGCATTGAGTAGCCAAACGTCAAGCAGCAAAGCAAATTGCATGTGGGAAAAATTCCAGCAATTCAGAGTTAAGAATAAGTTGCAGATTGCCAGACTGTAATTTACCATAGCGTCTGGTGACTAGGATGGTTTGTTTGCCTAATGATTTTCATGAAAAAAACAATGCTTTGCCTTTTCTTTTATTTATCTGAGTGAATTCCTGATATTATGTTAGGGTTTAAGCAAATGCCCTTTCTCTTTTAACGTTAGAAATATGCCTTGAGGGCCAGCCCGGTGGTGCACTCGGTAGAGTGCGGCACTTGGGAGTGTGGCGGCGCTCCCGCCGAGGGTTTGGATCCCATATAGAGACCAGTCCGCTCATTGGTTGAGCGTGGTGCGGGCGCAACACCGAGGGTTGCGATCCCGTTACCGGTCGCAGTACGGGCGCAACACCGAGGGTTGCAACACCGAGGGTTGTGATCCCGTTACCGGTCGCAGTACGGGCGTGACACCGAGAGTTGCGATCCCATTACCGGTCACGAAAAAAGACAAAAAGGAAAAAAAAGAAAAAAAGAAATATGCCTTGAGGTGTATTTACTTCCTTATACTCTACATTCCCATAGAGCCTCATACAAGTTCTCTTGACGGTCTGAGGCTCTTACCCAACTTCCCTAGGCCACAGACTTAGATAGCCAATAGTTACCTACCTACTTTCCTTTCTAAAATTTACCTAAGCTCACCTTGAACCAATGTTCCCCCTGACAAAGTCCTTACAGATTGTCTTTGTTTTCTCAGTCAAAAAATAACCCAGCAAACTACAGCCTACAGCAATAGAATTTGAAGCAGAATTATGTTCAAATCTTTTATCTATAACTTAATATTTCCCTGAGTTGATGACTTCATATCTCTGAAAATAAAATTCCTAATTTTTTAAATGAACACTAATCTATGATTTTGTAAAATTAGATAAAAGATCATATTTGTAGGCCTTATGCTAGAAACACATTTTAAGCCTAAATAGAGTGTCTTCCCTGCAAGGTAAATATGATATATGAAAACGTTTCATAAACTAAAGTGTGACACTCATGTTATGATAGTAGTAAATAAATGGGCTCTGAGAGTAATCACTCTCGGACTAAAATATGCTTATAAAAGTAGCCCTGGATAATGATCTTAATTTTCTTAAATTTTTATTTATTCACCAATAAATTGCTGTAATTAAAATATTTGAATATCTAGATAAAATTTGACAAAGTGTGACGACATTAACTCATAGTTTATAATCATTAAATCCTGTACCTTTTCTTGTTGAAACTTTTTGTATTACATCCATCCAACTTGCTAAAACTTAAAACATGTTTTTGTACATGTATGTACACACACACACACACACACACAGAGAAAGAGAGAGAGAGAGAGAGATTCTTTCTATATTTGTGATATATATTCTAGGAAAACCAAATAGTTATCACTACTTACAAGTGTTGGTGAGGGTGTAGAGAAATGCCAACCTTTGTATTTTCTTCTCATGGGAATGTAAATAGTAATAGCTATTTGGGAATCAGTACGGCAATGTCTAGTAAGCATAAAGATGTTTCTAGCTTATGATGCACAATTTCACTTTGAGTTATACATTGCAGAAACATTTCTGAGCATATATTCAAAAAGAACTGTTTAAAGATTGCATTATATTGTTTAAAAGTTCAACAAATTGTGAACAACCTCCATGTCATAATTCAATGGATGAATAAATTGTGGTCTGTGTATGCAGTGGAATATCATGGAGCAATTATATATCGAGTGAATAAAATGAATTGCACAGAATACATAAGGATGCTAATATATAAACAAATCAAAAGCACATGAAAAATACCATTGTTCACAGACACACACATTGGTATTAAATGTAGAAAGCCATGGGTGGGAATGATATCCATCAAAATCAGTGGAAGTAACTTTTGGAAAAAGTGTGAAAGCAAATTCTGGAAAAAAGTGGAGCAAAAGGACGGCATCAACTGTATCTGTCCCATTGTATTTATCTCAAAGAAGATGATGTAAAAGCAAATTTATCCAAATGTCAACATCATTTGTTTCATCTGGGTGGCAGGCATAGGGTGTTGGCAATATTGGTCTCTGTATTTATTTATCAGCATGGTCACAAATACACCCAAGTAAATTATTTTTAAAAATATGGGAAAT
>NW_007731342.1:67482-68630 GCF_000696425.1 Galeopterus variegatus | reverse complement strand
ACTGAGGGTTGCGATCCCGTTACCGGTCAGTAAAAAAGACAAAAAAAAAAGGAAAAAAAAATATATGGGAAATCTTCAGTTCACTTACATACTTCTGGACAAGGTATGTATAGATGGAGGAGCATTTTTTTTAAAAAAAATTACTATACATGCAGCATGATTGTAGAAATTATGTGATATATGTATGCACACATATGCTATATATATGAGTATACTTCAAAAAGGTTCTTGCAAAAGTAGAATTAAAAGATAATATGGGGCCGGCCCCGTGGCTCACTCTGGAGAGTGTGGCACTCGTAGCGCTGAGGCCGTGGGTTCGGATCCTATACAGGGATGGCCGATGTGCTCACTGGCTGAGCATGGTGCAGACCACACCATGCCGAGGGTTGCAATCCCCTTACTGGTCAAAAAACAGAAAAAAAAAAAAAGATATGAATCTTTCCATAAATGTTTTGAAGTACCCTCTTATGTATGAGCATATCACTATTTGAGTACATCTGTATCTATATCTATATTTAAATAACATTTCTGCATTTATACATGTGCAATAAATTGTTTCTCTGCCCTTCCTTCTCACTGTAAATTATATTGAATTTTTACAAAAGGCAACGTTACATTAAGAGAAATGTTTTTTGACTCACCCTTGACATTATAAACCCACTTAATTCTTTTAACAGATTTTATTGACAGACTCTTGCCTTAACTTTTCCTATGGATCATTACACTTTTTTCTCCAACCATTGGCCAAGGCAGACTATGCTTTTGTTCCACTCTGCTTTGTTTCATCATTTTCTGTGTAAACAGGCTGGACACACTTTAATAACATTTGTTATTAACATATTTTAACTTTAAATCTGTTAACTAAGATACAATGAATTCAGAGTGCACTTGGGCCATAAAAAGGCCGGAAATCTGCCTTTACATCTCCTGGAAATGTCTTATGAAATGTCTAGTAATATACCCACCTAATTGCAATTTCCTGTGACTTAGAGTGGCTTTTAATAAAGCTTATTCTTTTTAAGTTTTACTATAACCTGACTTCTGGATTGTGTGATTTGACATCAAAAATAACTTAAATGAGATTATTTCCTTGAATTTTTACTCCCAGGATATATGCAGTAACATTCTTTTCCATAATGAAAAAAAAA
>NW_007731342.1:65639-67248 GCF_000696425.1 Galeopterus variegatus | reverse complement strand
AAAAAAAAATTAATAAAACACTCAAGAAACAAATGGACCACAATTCCACCAATTCAAAATAATTGCAAAGGAGAGTTGGCCCAAATCTGGAAACAAAAGAAATGTTAAATGAGGCGCCATATGTTTACTTTCAACCAGGGGCAGTGATGGGAGCCCACTCACAACAGTGCTCCTAAGCAAGAGTCCTGCTGAGACCTTTGCAATGAACAGAAAACATTTTGTTCAAACTCTGTCAATTATTGATGCTACTACTGACATAGTCATAAAAGTGCTTGAGAACAGTGGTTTACTCAGTAAATTAAACACTTCTTTTCTGGTCCCCAAATCTTGTTGAAAACAGAATTTTCATTACAAAGTACATTTCTAACCTAAATATTATGAATTCTGAAGCATTCTTTCAAATAAATAAAATCACCCTTTTTAATGAATCCAAATGGAAGTTTGGGGGTATTTTTCTGTAAATCTAAAAGTATCAGGCTAGTTCACAGTTATATGGCAGGAAAAAAAATCTTCCATTTTAGGGTACATTTTTCCTCATGTTTTATTACTGTCAAGTACATGCACAAAGAGAGTAACAAGGAGTGCATGGAAGGCAACTTTTTCTGAGTGTTTAAATATCTGAAAATATCTTTAATTTTGCCCTTGATTGACACTTTGGCTGGTTTTAGAATTTAGGTAAAAAATATTTTTTGTTTTTCTAAGATCAGTGAAAACATAACTGAAAACATTAATTCTGAGATCCAGAATTGCTAGTTAAGCATGGTTGAAGTCTGATTTGTGTTTCTTTATAAGAGGTCACTATTTGCTTTCTGGAAATTTTAGTAGCTTCTGCATATTCTTGGTGTGCTGAAATATTATAAGTTATAGAAAGTATTTTGAAAAATGTATATTTCGTTGAGCAGTTTGTGGGCAACTTAAATCTTAAAATTTCTGTGTCATCCAGCTATTCAGCTCTAGAGAGATTAGTTTTTAAAAATAATTTCCTTGGTAATTATTGTTTTATCTCCATGTTTTATTTTATTTCCTTTTTCAGGGATTCCTTTTACCATATTGGACCTCCTAGATATGTCACATTTTGTCTCTTTCTGGACATATTCTCTCTTTCTCTCTCACTTGCTCACAAAAACACATACTATAGAAGGCTTACTCAAATTTATTTTTCATTCCTCCTACAAAAGTATTCTTTCTTTTTCTTTAAACAGTCACATTTTTAATTTCTAAGATCACTTTTACGTTTTCTGGATGTTCTTTGCCCATAGCATAATTTACTATTTCTTTCTTTCTTTCTTTTTTTTTTTTTTAGTAAAACTAAATATCTTTCTCCGTCATTAATATTTTATAATTCTGCTCACTTCTAATGTTTTGAACAACCAAATACTCCACACATACCAATTTGGGGTCTTGTTTGTTTTTTGTTTTTTGTGAAGGTGAAGAGGAGAACCAAATAGTCTGTACCATAGAGAAAGAATTCTACATCTGTTAAGCTATCATTTTGGTGAATTTTATTAACTGATTTAGGTTTCTCTCTTTCACTTGGGTGCTATAAAGGGCTTAAATTCAAACCTGTGGTCTCTTTGTATTAATTGTAGAGAATACATTAGTACTATTT
>NW_007731342.1:63579-64580 GCF_000696425.1 Galeopterus variegatus | reverse complement strand
TTGGCCTCTCTCATGATTCTGCAGTCAAATCTTAGGCTGGGTGGTACTATAAGCTTAGTTGGCTTAATCTGGAACAACTGGAATGGCTGTGATGAGGGGAACAACTTGGTTCTCTGTTCTGTGTCTCGTGCATCTTTCCAGGAGGTTGACCCTGATATGTTCTCATGACCTTGTATGGGTACAAGAATTAGCAAGGTCAATCACAGAAGCAGGCAAGCAGAAACACACACACTCTTTTCAAGCCTTTACTTGACCATGTTTGCTAATATTCCATTGTCCCAGAGTCAGGAGCATGGAAACTACAAGTTACAGAGTAAAAGGTGTGAAAAGAGAAAGGCCATCAATTGGGTCAAATAATCTGCTAGAGTGCAAGGAATTGAAACCCTGTACTGAGACTGTTTATTCTGGGAAAAAATATAATTTGGGAGAAAATTGATATTTATTGNTTTTTTTCTATTTACTACTAATTTTAGATCATCTATTATATTTTATGTATCTTTGAGATCCATTGTTAGTCTTTCTCAAAATGTATTTTGTTTAAAAATTGATCACAATGAAGAAATAAATTACCAGAGGAAACTATCTGGCTATTGTTTCCATTAGTATATTATATTCAAAAAAATGTGTACTGATATTTAATCTAGAAGATATAAACAAAATGCCAGTAGCAAACTCATCACTATGTACTGCACACACATAAAATGAATTTCCAAAATTTGACCAAGATAATTTTAACGAACCCAAGACTTCCAAACATTTCATGAAATGTTTCTTGACCACGTCAGCCTGTATTCATCTCCTCCTTTATGAAGACATTTTGACATTATATCTTGTGAAGAAAAAACAATTTCTTTTTGCTTTAAAGGAAATCATATCTCCACACTTTCTATATGTGAAAATAACACCAAATTAGACATAATGCCCATTTTGCAATGCCACATTAAAAATTTAGTTTAATGTACAGTGCATATGGAAATGTTTTGATATATGAATCATTCCTT
>NW_007731342.1:57578-61821 GCF_000696425.1 Galeopterus variegatus | reverse complement strand
TAGTCTTACAAAATAGTTGCTGTTATTTCCATGTTACAGATAAGGATATTGGGGCTCAAAGATGTTAAGTGACTTTTGCAAGTTCCATGTATAGCAGTAGGCTCCAAATTATATCTCCCCAACTTCAAAATCATTACTCATTACAAAACTCCATTTTGCCTTCTGAGAATTTAAACAGATTTGAGGGCAATTTTTGAAAGTTCTTTGACAGCCAACTTTATGTTGGTATAAGGAAAAGCCCTTGTAGCAATTAGAATAATTAAAAAATGGAATAAGTTTTCTTAGGAAGCAATGATTTCTTGGTTCCTTGAAGTTTTTAAGCAGAATCTGGATAGCAACTTGGTGGAGATATTGAATAAATAATTCAAGCCTCTGACAAAAAATAAGAATCAAGTTGTTATTAAGTTTCCTTTGTCTCGGATAATGTGACAATATAAGATCAACATAGAACCATGGAGTTAGAAGAGTCCTTAAAGAGCATCACGTTGCAAGTTCTCATCATACCGGGGGACACCTCGGGCTGGGTGTCTCAGTCAAGATTGCTAGTTAGTCAGAAACAAAGCCAAAACCAGAATCATGCTTCAATTTTCCTGGTGCAGTTCTCTGTGGCTATGGATATCCTAAAAATAATTATTTGATCTGATGTTACGTGATAAGGGGAGAAGAAAGGGAAGAAAACAAAGATATTTTCGATCCCCCCCATACCATTTATATGAATATATATGCATATACACACATACTCAAACTTATTTATAACAAAATAAGAAGGAAATACTCATGACAATTACAGCCCTTGTTTCTGTAACTAGTCATAAGATAAGGGCTGCTATTGATAACCTTTCTCCCCTCTCCATTCTGTATTCCCTTTGCCTTCAGCAAGTACCTCAGCTAAAGGTGGGTGGTTCTGTAAGCCATGGGATGACCCAAACCTTCATTTCTGAAGGCTCTGTGAGATATGTAGTCCTGCCTGAATGGGGTTGTTGTAGTTTTCCATTGACACCAATCACAGGGCATGGTAATAATAAGAGAGGCATAATCTTTCTTTATTCCATTGTGAATTAGTGGTCCCTAATGTTTAGTTGTCAGGATCAATCAACAGAGCATAAGGTTGCAGGACTGAAAGCAAAAATTTTGCTATTGGGTCAGTAGGGGTAATAGTGAGTGGTGCCACTCCCATTTCCACTTGATTCCTGGAACCATGTATTCTGGCTATGGCATAAACAACACCATATATTTCACACTGATTTAGAGCATACAGAGCCTTCCGAATAACTTTGCCTCAGCCCATTAAGGCATTGCCACCTGGATGGCACTATAACTGAGTCTTCGAAAGGCCATTTCACACTTCTCCATTAGACATCATTGGATACGTAATAAACAAAACCACACGAAAACCATAATCATAAATGTTGAACAATATTGGCTGTAAAATGGTTCTCTTTTATTAGTAAAGACATTTACAATGGTGTTGGCTTCACTTACTGTTGATTCTGCTTTACTGTTTAATCACCATATTAAACTAATTTTATTCATATGCACTATTTACATCAAGTTTCTTCAAATAGAAAACAAGGCAAAACAAAAACAAGACTATATCACAGTTTTTTAACGCTAGCGGATTTTGGATGGTTGGAAACAATAAATTCCATGAGTATAGGCCCGTTGCTGCACTCTATTTGCTGTGAGGTGAGTTCCTTGATCAGAAGCAATGTTGTGTGGAATATCATGATTGTGGATAAAGCATTCTGTAAGTTCACAGGTGGTAGTTTTTGCAGAAGCATTGTATTCAGGGAAAGCAAATCTATATCCAGAGTGTCTTTTCCAGAAAGAACAAATCACTGCCCCTTCTGTGATGGAAGAATTCCAATGTCACGAGGTAGCTGGCTGATTACCCCAGGGAATGGTGCCATATCTGGGGCTTAGTGTTGGTCTCTCTTCAACTTGGCACTCAGTAATGGTCATAGCCAGGTTGTACTTGTTGAGTGGAAGTTCATGTTAATTAGCCCATGCATAGTCTCCATCCATGCTACCATGGCTACTTGGTTTATGACACCATTGTGCAATGACAGAGGTGGCTGGGGAAAGAGATATCCACAGAATGGGTCATCACATCTACTTGATAATTAACATTTTACTCTACCGAGGCCACCTTTTGGTGGGAATTGACTTGGGACACAAATATCTTTACACTTTTGCCCATTTGGAGAGACATACTCACACGTATCTTTCCTTGACTTCCTTGTTACTGATACCCCAATCTTGTTCCTTCCAAGTCTCTGTCCATCCAGCCAAATCATTGAATACAATCCAAGGATTATTGTATAGACACACATCTGAGCATTTTTCTTTCCGATCAAAATTAACCAGATGCATTGCTCAAATTTCTGCCCCAGTGGGGCAGAAGGATTTTCCTTCTCCACTGTCCAGGGATACCTGAGAAGGGATCTGTAGTGTTATAGCAGATGATTCCTGCATATCATAAAGAACCATCCAGGCCTGAGTTTTCTCTTCCTCTGTCAACCGATCTTAGGAAACTTCTCATGGATCATAAATGCAGGTTGGTAGATAAAAGGTAATGTAGCAGCACTGGGGACCATGGGCATTTTGGCTATTCATGTAATTTGCTTGTGCCATCAGGGCCTGCTCAAGCCTAATCTCTTATATATCACTTCCATTTTACTGCTGTGCATGCTCAACTTTGTGACTTAATGGTTCGGTAACACTCGGTTTTTGATGGGAATCTCAGGTTGCATGGTAACTTAGTGGCCCATGGTTAAGCTTTCAGTTTCTACTAAGGCACATTAGCAGGCCAAAGGCTTTTTTTCAAAAGACTGTTTTCCCCAGAGGATGGCAAGGTTTTGCCACCAAACCCTAAGGCCTATTGCTGTGATTCATGTATTGGGCCTACAAAAGGCTCAAGAAAAATCTGAGTCTGTCACTGATACTTTAAGCACCACTGGATTTGCTGAATAATACAGCCCGAGGAGCAGAGTAGATCATGCAGCAGCCTTGACCTGTTGCACAGGCTTATTTTGTTCTGTGACAAACTCAAAACAGTAGATGTTTGGGTCACTCAATGAACAGGCTGGAGGAACACATTCAAACAAGGAATGTATTGCTTCCAAAATCCAAAGAAACCCACTAGACTTTGTGTCTCCATTTGGTCATAAGCAGGGCCAGATGCAACAAGTTATCCTTCACTTTGGAAAGGATTCCTTGACATGCCCCATACCAATGACCTCCTAAAACTTTCACTGAGGTAGAAAGAAGTTCCCTGGATTGTTTTTGAATTCATTTCCCACCCTTTGACATGCAAATTTCTTACCAATAACTCTACAAAGCTACTCCAAAAAGTTCATGGAGAGATTTGTATTATCTTTCAATGCAGTTTTTCCACAAACTTTTTGAAGTAGGCTTGTAAGTTGTTTGCTACTTCTTGCTCACTAGGTCTAATCAGCATTATGTCATCAATGCCATGGATCAGCGTGACATCTCTTGCAAGGGAAAGGTGATCAAGATCCCTGCAAAGTAAGTTATAAAGCTGAGGAGTTGACATACTCCCAAAGTAGGACAGTGAAGGTGTATTTTTGGCCTTGCAAGCTGAAAGCAAAGTGTCCTTATTGACAGAAATGGAGGAAAAATAAAAATAATCTGCCAGTTCAATAGCTACATGCCAGGTATCAAGAGATGTGTTAATTTTCTCAAGCAACAAAACCACAAAAGGTAAAGCAGATGCAATAACAGTCACTGCCTGAGTTTATAATAATCCATTGTTATTGTCTAAAATTGATCTATCTTCTGAACATGTCAAATAGGCTGCTTGAAGGGGAAGGTGTTGGAAATCACCACCCTTGTATCAATCAAGTCCTTGAGGGTGGCTTTAATATTTACAATCTCTCTAGGAATGTGGTATTACTCCTGGTCTATTATTTGCCTAGGTAGGAGTAGTTCTGGTGGGTATCTTGGCTTCTTCCAGCTTAAAAGCCCTCACACCACAGATCAGGGAACCGACGTGGGGATTCTGCCAGTTTCTGGTTATCTCTCCTTCAATTATGCATTCCATACCTGGGAAAATAGCCACAGGATGAGTTTGGGGAAACACTGAATCCACTGTGATTTGGACATGAGCTATAACTCCATTGATTCTCCTGACCTCCAAAAGCCCTTACTCTGACTGGAAGTCCATGACTTACGAGTCTCCTAGAATTAGTGTCAGTCCAGAGCTAGTGTCCAGTAATGCTCA
>NW_007731342.1:55798-56621 GCF_000696425.1 Galeopterus variegatus | reverse complement strand
TTGCATGTGTAACCTGTCTCAAATCTGAGAATTGACTGAGGGGCCATGACTCTGTTTTTATAATTCAGGTTAGACTTTTTGTTCACTTGACCTAGAATTTTTCTAGATCTGCTTATGCGGATCAGATAAAAATTTCTTATGCTTTCTCTCTATTTTACTTCTGGAAACATCATGATCAACTAGTCAACACCAGAGGTCTGAGCAATTAAGACTATTCTGATTGCTGCTTTGACTCTTCTGTCCATTAAGATAGCCAAGACCAATTTACCTTTGGCAGCTGAGTGTTGCTGCTTGGCCCCTGCACCCTCATGCTCGAGTTACTCACTTTTCATTTAGGTTTCCCAGTTCAGTGTCATCAATTAAAGTTTATAAATATTTACATTGATAGTGGCTCTAGCAGTAGGTTTCTATTCCTGAGCTTCTGCTACCAGTAAGCTGTGGTTCTCTGTAGCTACCTGTCTACCCAGTTTTTGAGCAGCAATTTGCTCTGTGACCTTAGTTCTCTGGCAGATCTAGGAAGAGTTGTGGTTTTTAGTTCCTCAGCCTTTTTTTCTTGTTGTGAGCATGGAGAGACAACTTCCAAGTCCTTTACACGTCAGAGCATAAACCAGAAGTCCCAAGGATAAAAGTCCCAAGCCTTTTAATAAATGGTGGTGGAGGAATTGGATATCCATCGGCAACTTAAATAATAAATAAAAATTAAATTTTAAAAAAGTAAAAAAGAAAACAACCAAAATCTCTTACATTATATGAATATTAATTCAAAACAAACTATAGACTTAATTGTAACATGTAAAACTATAAAACTATGGGCAAAAAAACC
>NW_007731342.1:50496-54403 GCF_000696425.1 Galeopterus variegatus | reverse complement strand
GAAAAAGACATGAAAAACAGATATTTCAACAAACAATATGCAAACAGCAAATAACTACACAAAAAAAATATTCAACACAGGTAGGCATTGTGGCAATGTAAATTAATACCACAATGCGATGTCACTATCAAAATGGATAAAATTAAAAAATTGTGATAGGATCAAATGTTGTCAAGGATGCTGAGAAACTGGATCACACATGTATTGCTAGTAAGAATGCAAAATGATACAGCTAGTCTTGAAAAGAGTATGGCATTTTCTAACAAAAGTAAATATGCATTTACTATAGGAAAGGTCTTTAAAAAGTTCATGGAAAGAATCAAGTTACTTTTTAATTCTATTTTTTAAGGAACTTTTTGAAGTACCTTTTTATAACCTAGGAATTGCACACTTAGGCTTTGATTCCAGAGAAATAAATAGATATTAATATAAATACCTGTGCACAGATATTCATAGCAGCTTTATTCTTAATAGCCCTGTACTGGAAACAGTCCAAATGCTCTTCAGTAAGTAAACTGTTAAACAAATTGTGGTATATTCATACCATGGGATACTACTTGAAAAGAAAAAAAGAATAAACCATTGATCAATGCAACACTTGAATGGATCACCAGGGAATTAGGCTGAGTGTTAAAAAGCCATTTCCAAATTGTTACATATTATATGATTCCATTTATATAGCATGGTTGAAATAACAAAATTATGGAGAAGGAGAGCATATTAATGGTTGCCAGGAGTTTCTGAGAAGGAAAGGTATGGAGATGGCTGTGGCTATAAATTATAACATGAGAGATCCTTATATTGAAACTGTGGCATTGGTACCCCAATTTATACATGTGATAAAATTGCACAGAACTAAATATACACATGTGCTCACACACACAAATATACACAAATGAGTGCATCTAAAATGGTGAAACCTAAACAAAGTCAGTGGATTATATTAATATTACATTCCTGGTTGTTACATTATACTAGAGTAGTGCAAGATGTTACCTTTGGGGAAAATTCAGCTCACACACACAAATATACACAAATGAGTGCATCTAAAATGGTGAAACCTAAACAAAGTCAATGGATTATATTAATATTACATTCCTGGTTGTTACATTATACTAGAGTAGTGCAAGATGTTACCTTTGGGGAAAATTCGGTGAAGGTTATACAGGACCTCTGTGTAGCATTTCTTAAAAGTGCATGTGAATCTATAATTACCTCACACATACACACAATGGAATATCATTCAGCCCTAAAAAGGAATAAAACTGATACATGATAAGACATGAATAAATCTTGAAAACATTATGCTAAGTAAAATAAGCCAGACATAAAAGAATGTACACTGTATAATCCCACTTATATGAGGTACGTAGAAAAGTCAAATTAATAGAAACAAAAAGTATAATAGTGGTTACCAGGGGCTGGGAAAAGGAGGTAGTGGACGGTTATTATTTAATGGATACAGAGTTTTATTTTTGAATTGTGAAAAAGTTCTGAAGATGGATAGCAGTGATGGTTGCACAACTGCGTGGAATGTATTTAATGGCACTGAACTGTACACTTAAAAATAGTTAAAATGGTAAATTTTGTTACATGTATTTTGCCATAATAAAAAGCTACAATTATCTCAAAATAAAAAGTTTTTAAAAGGGTGTGTGTGTGGGGGGGGGGTGGATTTGAGAACCTTACAAAATGGCCCAGAGACAATTAGTTTAAAGCACTGAAATGTTATTCATATCTAGTCTTGTAAGAGGAGGAACAGCACCTGTGAAGGCTGTCCCCTGGACCCAAGGAAAGAGTGGGGTTTGTAAAGGCAAAAGCCATCCAGTTTCACAGGAAAAGATGACTGGTTGGCTTAAATTCATCCTTGCAGTGTTGGTTCAAGATTGATTGGTTGTGGCAGAGTCTGACAATCCATGGTTGCTGAACACTAAGTCCAGTGTGTTTTAAGAACAGTGTTGGCCCAATAAACCCACTAATTTGAGTCTAAATTATCTAGTAGTATCACAGACCTCAAACTACTACTAGTAGTATCACAGACCTCCCCACCAGTAGGGAACTATTTTTATGCTGATCATGATCAGCTATTTTATAAAAGTATGTTACATTTTTCTGCAAGCTCAGAGATTCCCACAGCCCCAGACCTAGGGTCAGGCATTGGGCAGGTCCCTTAAACACAGTGTAAGAGCTCAGTAGAAATTTCCTTCATCACAGCCTTAGTCACAAAAGTTGGTTTGGGGAAACGTCCCTGTAAACAGTTTCCCTTAGTTTACAGTTCAGTTTAGAATCATTAAAGGAGCTTTAAAAAATATTGGTGACTGGGTCCCACCCCTGGAGTTTCTGATGTAATTGGTTTGGGGTGTGGCCTAGGCCTTGGAATTTGTAAAACTCCCTAAAGGATTCCATTTTGTCTCTGTGGATCACTTAACTACTGATGTATACAGAAGTTTGTTGTACTGGAAAAAGAATACTCCTTTTTGCATGATACCTTAGCAAAAGCTACCTGGTAATATCTCCCATGCTCATCACCAGTCCATTCTAAAGTCAAGAAAGCCTCATTGAAGAGTAAATTTTTGCTGTAATGCCCCTGATGAGCTTCCCTAAGCTAAAGTTGGTTCCCTCTTCTCCCCATGGCGATGCAGAACAGCTGGCAACCATCCTTCTTCCCATAAGCCATTAGACAAAAATAACAATATAGGTCTGTGTGTGTTTTGTACTGAATAAAAATATACAGAGGAAGCTGGTGAATTCTCTTTCCTATTCGACAAATTTATTAATTTGTTTAAACTCCCAGAAGTCTGATCTGTTCACAGGAGCAGAATATGTTAATTGCGTTCTCGTGTTAAAATAGCATCAGTGGTGGGACACAACCAAGGATAGAACCTTTTTAATATCCTGTGGTATGGATGTGGCAGGAGGTAGTTAAATTGAGAGAATTCTTACTAAAACAATCAAATGGAGGGCATTTTTAGTGCAGTGTCCTGGAGCTATGCCAACTTCTCTATAGCCAAGTTAGGCCCAGAACGTTTTGTTGCTTAGTTCCTACTGATTTCAAGGTAAAAGACATTGAATTGGAGAGTTGAAGAAAGTCCCTCATCAAAGACAGTTGTGCTGTCTTTTTCGGGTACACAGAAGAGCACAGGGTTCTTGCATTCAGCTGAGTTACATCTGCCTGCAAAGTGAAGTGTTTATTATTATTTTTTTTTAGCTCAGGAAGAAAACTAACCATGGCTGTCCATTTATCTTTTCACATGACGAACATATACTGAACTTCTATTATGTTAGGTGCTATGCAAGATCTTGGACTTAAAGCAAGACTGGAAAAATACTAAAGTTGGTGAGAGAGAATCTATAGATATTAGAATCTGAAATCTAGAGTAAGCCTCTCTCATTCTGCAGCCAGGTTTTACCATAAGCTCTATGAAACTTCCCTGGGACTGTTATTTTATCACAAATTTGGGAAAATAATGGGTTCTTTATTACAGAGAGCCAATTTGTTAGGAGGAATAAATGGAATAATAAATGTTAAGTGTTTAGCTTAGCACATTATGTTACTCTTTTTCTATTAGTGTTATCTATTGTCACTACTTATTATGGTCTAAATAAATAAGATGTTTACAAACATTAATGTCAGTGCTAATTAATCAAAAGCCCTTTTATTTTTCAGTGTAGATGTGGATTTTTTTTTTTTATTTCTAAGGGAAAAAAAAAGAGAGCTTCACATAGTGTAGCATGTTACAATCAAAACGAAGGTACGGGATCAAAAAACAGTATTTGTAAGACATTTATGGAGCTTTGCACAAACAGTCATTTGTTAAGTAGTTCAGATTTAAATTATGTGACAAAAAGAGAAAAGTTCAACTGAACTTGGCTTAATCTTAGATGGAGAAGATAGCTTTATACTTTT
>NW_007731342.1:48131-49805 GCF_000696425.1 Galeopterus variegatus | reverse complement strand
AAGAGAAAAGTTCAACTGAACTTGGCTTAATCTTAGATGGAGAAGATAGCTTTATACTTTTGGGGCCTTTGCTCTATTTTATGGTCACAGTAAGCTACCATGACCGTAGGTATGCATGTGGAAAATGACTGCTTACATTTTCAGCCAACGAAAGTTGAATTAATCTAAGTTCTCAAAAGATGCACTGCTTGAGATTTCAGTGTTTGTGCATACTGTGTTGAGGTATGGCAAAACACCAAGAGAGAGCTCACCTCTGTCTCCTATTAACTGGGTGGCACGAAGGAGAAGTGTTTGATATGTTGGAGAAAGAAGTAGAGAGGTGGTCGTAGAGAAGAAAAATAGCTCTAGAGAACTCCAGCTAAACCACTAATTTACTGTGTGCAATGAGGCAGGCCATTTAGTATATTTGGACCTCACTCTCTTTATCTATAAAAAGAAGAGATTAGACTTCTTTACCTACAGTCTGTGATTAATTTAGATTTGGAATGTCAATATAATTTCGTGGAATGTAAGACAATGGTTTAAGTGAGGAAAGAACTGTATTCCAGGTATAAAAATAAGACCTGGATAAGGACTAATGCATTAATATATTGTATCAGATGCAAGTCTTCCAAGCATCTTCACTCAAGATTTTTCAGTAAAGAGTGTTTTAGGGAAGACTAAGTCAGGTGCAAGAGCTTCATAATCATCAGATATATAAATATGTTCCCTGTGATGTAGCTTGTAATTTTAATAAAATGAATAGAGCTGTAAGCAAACATAAAATGTAATTACTTACAAAAAGTTTTGAAATAAACAATTAGATTTAAGTTAGCCCAAAATCCTTGTTATCCATTCTTAATTATTAANTGAAATAAACAATTAGATTTAAGTTAGCCCAAAATCCTTGTTATCCATTCTTAATTATTAATCTATTCTGGATAAAGGATTTATGTCTGATTAGCACAGATTTCTAATGTGTACTGTAGGTTTTATGGAGCAATTTCTTTGAGCAGTTTACAATTATTTTATTTTGTCACAGCCTAAGTTTACTAGCTATATAAATCTCCATAAAAAGTGTGCATGGCTTTCTATTGCAGCCATTCTGTACAGAAGCATAATAGACTCTCACTCCAAATTGGGTTCAGAAACCAGGACTACTGATCACACACACATACACACATACCTCAAGAAATGTTTATTACTTACTTATGAGGATGTATGGGGGTTGCAGGGCGGGCTTCCAAGCAGGTAAAGAAATGGCTGGAGAAAGCAAGAGAAGAAGACAGGTGTGGAGTTTTCATGGTAGTTAGGGGACAGGGACAACATGAGGTTTCCCACGAGCATGCTGAACCTTGTGTGGCTTGAGTCTCCTACTGGAACTTAAAGAGGGAGTATCTGGGCTTTTTATGCTTTCACAGACCTGAGGAAGAGAGAAGGATGATGCCTAAATGCTGTTAGCAGTCAAATATAACAAAAAAAAAAAGAAAAGAAAAGAAAAAGAAAAAGAAAGAAAATAACGCAAAACTACTTATTCCAGTTTCCATAAAATTAATTTCCCATTAAATAAATAAAAAAAATCCAGATAGAAGGTTCATCAGGGGGCCGGCCCGGTGGCGCACTGCTATAGTGCACCGCTTGAGAGCACGGCGGCACTCCCGCCGAGGGTTCGGATCCCACATACAGACTGGTTCC
>NW_007731342.1:45167-47436 GCF_000696425.1 Galeopterus variegatus | reverse complement strand
AGGTGCGGGTGCAACACCGAGGGTTGCGATCCGTTGCCGGTCACGAAAAAAGACAAAAAAAAGAGAAGGTTCATCAGGTTTACTCAAATTATCAACAGACATATTAAAACATGTTTAAAGTACAATTTGGCCTTGAATTATTTTATTGAAATTTTGCAGTCCTCAATTATACCAGTTGTGGGTCTTTTCCTGTGACATTTTGCAAAGACACTGTTGGTCTTGACCTCCTCTGTCTTGTCTTGCTGTCCCTTGTCTTGTCTTGCTCTGTCTTTCCCAGACTGTATATGTCTTAGCTCCACTCACTGAGGCAAAATCACTGAGCATCCGTAAAACTGGATCAATGTTCACATACAAGTATACTTCAAAAAGTTTGTGGAAAGGTCCTTTAATCCTATCTTTATCTTTTAATTCTATTTTTCCATGAGCTTTTGAAAGACCCTCATATTTTATGTAGTGTAAGTTACAGAAAGCTATGGAAATGAGGGTCATTTTGCAAGCTATGAACCACTTTCCTGCAGTCCTATGCCAATAGAAAGTTAATTTTCTTTTCCTTTTAGTTCATTTTTGATGTGATGTAAACTGTTGAACCATCTTTAACAATGCATAAGGGTTTTTAAAAATAATTAGAAACATTGTTGCAATAAATATGTCCTAAACAAACTTTGTTGTTTCTATTATTTGAATATTAATTTGTGCACAAATTGTTGTTCTCCTAATGGGTGAAAGTCAGAGAAGTAAAAAGCATTTTTGCATTTGAGTCTACGTTAATATTTTCATGGTGTTCTTGGTGTAGAACAAGAGATTAAAGCCTCTTAAGCAATCCAAATGCTCTTCAGCTCTTACAGTTGATATTAGTCATTACAGAAAGATATTCAACTAATATGTTTCATAACAATCAGTGATAACAAAAGAAACTAATCAAAAGTAAAGACTACTAGTGGTGGTTCATTTAAGTTGCAAAAAGACTATCCAATGTTATAATTTATGCAGATAATTTACTTTGTCCTTATAAAACATGGCATATTAAATATACATAAAAATGTCATATAGAATGGAGAAATCAAATAAAAAAAGAGAAAACAGATTGAAAATAAATCAGTGCTTGATGAACATGGACTTTGTAAATGTGGGGTTAATTTGCAAATGTAAACAAACAATCTCTATTTTTCAAGCACCTTTACAAAAGTGATCTGTAAGCCTTGTCACTTACAACCATAGAGAAACAATGTGATATGTATTTCCACCACCCATATTTTAGTCTTTATTTCAATTAATCTCTAAATGTAAATAGGAAAATAGTTGATTGAATACAATAGAGCAAGGAAAACCAAGATAAATGGGAACAATGTGTTACCACAGAGCAAAAAATATTGTCACAAATTTCTGAAAGCATGAAGCAGTTTGTGAAAAAAGAGGTTCTCTCTGGCCAAATCAGGAAGATGTGAGATTTCTAATGAAAACCAAATTTAAGGAACAGGAGACTAGGTGAGTGCCATTGCCTGCACTGTCACCCCAGTCTCAGACCCAAGCCCCAAAAAGGACTACCCATTGACAGAGCAGGAGCCAAGGTGGTCTACCATAGACACTGCCAGATCTACCGCTACTGCAAGGATGACTCACTACCAGAGTAACAGTCAGGGCCACCCTGCAGGTAGCCCCCCATACACTCAACTTTACTGATACAAGAAGAGTCATGAGCAGAGCCTACAAAGAAAAGAGGAATTCTTTCTCCTCACGGACCATTCCAGAGTAATAGAAGAAACAAGTACCCTACTAGGTGACCAAACATCAGTGAAAAAATAATAGAATGACATATAAACAAGAAAATATGACACCATTAAAAGAATACTGTAATTCTCAAGTACCAGACACCATAGAGCAAGAAAACTTTGAAATGTCTGAAAAGAAATTCGAGCAATGATCTTAAGAAAGCTCAAAGAGATNGAAAACTTTGAAATGTCTGAAAAGAAATTCGAGCAATGATCTTAAGAAAGCTCAAAGAGATAAAAGAAGAATCAATTAGAGAGCACAATGAAACAAGAAACAATATCCAGGATACAAAGAAGGAAATTTACAGAAAGATTAATACCTTTAAAAAGAATATAGAAGTCCTAGAACTGAAGGATTCACTCAGTGAAATACAAAATACAACAGAAAGTTGATCAGCAGGCTAGAACAAGCAGAAGAAAGAATTACAGATCTCAAAGATGGTCTTTTTGAAATGATCCAGGAAGGAAAAAAATAAAAAATGAAGAAAATCTATGAGAGC
>NW_007731342.1:23493-44607 GCF_000696425.1 Galeopterus variegatus | reverse complement strand
TGGTCTTTTTGAAATGATCCAGGAAGGAAAAAAATAAAAAATGAAGAAAATCTATGAGAGCAAGCAGACAACCTCAAGCACACAAACATCCAAATCATGGGTAGTCCAGAAGGGGAGGAGAAAGGAATAGGTATTGAAAACCAATTGAAGGAAATAAGAACAGAAAACTTCCCAAGTATAGGGAGAGACACAGACTTTCAAATCCAGCAAGCCCAAAGATCCCCAAACAGATTCAGTCCAAAAAGATCCTCTCCAAGACACATTATAGTCAAACTGGCCAAGCTCAAAGACAATGAGAGAATTCTAAAAGTAGCAAGAGAAAAGCATCAAGTCCCCTATAGGGCAGCCCCCATCAGACTAACAGCAAACTTCTCAACTGAAACCTTACAGGCCAGAAGAAAATGGGATGATATATTCAAAATAATATAAGAAAAAAATTTGCAAACCAAGAACACTATACACAGAATGGCTACCCTTCATAAATGAGGGAGAAATAGTGTGTTTCTCAGACAAACAAAAACTGTGGGAGTTCACCACCACACGACCAGCACTATAAGAAATTCTCAAAGGAGTCCTTCATCCAGAATCTGACCAATGATAATCACTGTCATGGACATACCAGGAAGAGCAAAACCCACCATTAGATAAAAATTCAAATGAGAAAAAGAAAGAAGCTAAATCATGCCACCTAAAAAATCCAACTAACATTGAAGATAAAAAATAAAAGAGGAAGAAAGTAACAGAAGATATTTAAAGTATCAAACAAAAAACAATAAAATGACAGGAGTAAAGCAATACCTGTCAATAACAACCCTAAATGTAAATGGATTAAACTCCCCATTCAAAAGACACAGACTGACTGATTGGTTTAAAAATCTAGACCCAACTATATGCTGTCTTCAAGAGACTCATCTCACCTGTAAAGACACACACTGACTAAAACTGAAGGGGTGGAAAAAGATACACCATGCAAATGGAAACCAAAAATGTGCAGGAGTAAGTACCCTCTTATCAGATAAAATAGAATTTAAAGCAAAAACCATAAAGACAAAGAAGGCCAGTATATAATGATAAAGTGATCAATCCAGTTAGAGAACATAACAATCATAAATATGTACACACTCAACAGTGAAGCACCCAGATATGTAAAACAAAGACTCATAGACCTAAAAAAGAGATTGACACTAATATGATAATAGTGGGTGACCTAAACACACCTCTCTTGGCATTGGACAGATCTTCCAAGCAACAAATCACAGGATTTAAACTACAACTTAGACCAATCGGATCTGGCAGATATCTACAGAACATTTCATCCAACAACTACAGAATATATGTTCTTCTCATCAGCACACAGAATATTCTCCAGGATTGATGACGTTAGGCCACAAATCAAGTATCGGAAAATTTTAAAAAATCGAAATCATTCCAAGTATGCTTACAAACCACAATAGATTAAAAATAGATATCAATAACAAGTGAAACACTGGAAACTAGACAAGTGTGCTGAAACTAAACAACAGGCTCCTGAATGACCCATGGGCCCAAGAAGAAATTAAACTGGAAATCAAAAACCTTGAAACTATCAAAAATAAAAATACAACATGCCAAACCCTGTTGGATTCTGTAAAAACAGTATTGAGAGTAAAGTTTATTGCAATAAACAATTACATAAAAAATAGAAAAGCTTCAAATAAAAAATCTAATGCTACACCTCAAAGAATTAGAAAAACAACAATCCAATCCTAAAAGTAGTAGATAGAAAGAAATAATTAAGATTAGAGCAGAACTAAATGAAATAGAGACCCAAAAGATCAATAAAACAAAACGTTGGTTTATTGAGAAGATAAATAAAATAGACAAACCATTAGCTAGGTTAACAACAACAACAACAACCACAACAATAAATAAATATATAAAAGAAGAAGAAGAGAGAAGACTGACATAAAAAACTCAAATGAAAAGGGGGCCATTACAACACATACCACAGAAATACAAAGAATCATTTGAGATTACTATAAACTACTGTATGCCAACAAATATGAAAACCTGGTTGTAATGGGGAAATTTCTAGACACAGACAAACTACGAAAATGAATCAAGAAGAAACAGCAAGCCTGAAGAGACCAATAACAAGCAATGAGTTTGAAGGAGTAACCAGCAATCTTCCAACAAAGAAAACCCCAGGACCAGATGGCCTTACAGCTGAATTCTACCACACCTTTAAGTAGGAATTAATACTTATTCTCTCCACACTTTTCCCAAAAAATTGAAACAGAAGCCAGGCTCCAAAACTCATTCTATGAGGCCAGCATCATCCTGATACCAAATCCAGACAGAGACATATCAAAAAATGAAAATTACAGGCTAATATCCCTGATGAACATAGATGCAAAGATCTTCAACAAAATATTAGCAATCAGAATTCTGAAACACATCAAGAAATTTATATGCCATGATCAAGTGGGGTTCATCCCAGGCATGCAAGCATGGTTCAACGCACACCAGTCAAAAAATATGATGCACCACATTAACAAAACCTAGTACAAAAATGATATGATTATTTCAATTGATGCAGAAAAGGCATTCAACAAAATTTAACATCCCATCATGATGAAGACTCTCACCAAATTAGGCATAGAAGGAAATTATCTCAGTACAATATAAACCATATATGACAAACCAATCACCAATATCATCCTTTCAGCTTTTCCTTTAAGAACAGGAACAAGACTAGGATGTCCACTCTCACCACTCCTGTTTAACATAGTATTGGAAGTACTAGCCAGAGCAATCAGGCAAGAGAAAGAATTAAAGAGCATCCAGATTGGAAAGGACAAAGTTAAACTGTCTCTGTCTGTTGACGACATGATCTTACACACAGAAAAACCTAAAGACCCTACCAAAAAAAAAACCTCTTAGAGCTGAATGACAATTTCATTAATGTTGCAGGATACAAAATCAACACCCCCAAATCAGTAGTGTTTTTATATGCCTGTAATGAACTAGCTAAAAAAGAAATCAAAAATGCAAGCCCATTTGCAATAGTCACCAAAAATATAATATCTGTAGGAATCAATTTAAACAAGAAGATGAAAGATCTCTACAATGAGAACTACAAAACACTACTGAAAGTAATTAAAGAGGATGTAAAAAGTGAAAAGACATACCATGCTCTTGGATGGGAAGAATTAACATCATGAAAATAGCCATTCTACCCAAAGCAATCTACAGATTCAAAGCAATCCCCATCAAAATACAAATAACTTTCTTCACATAAATAGAAAAAGCAATCCTAACATTCATATGGAACAATGAAAGACACCAAATAGCCAAAGCTATCCTAAGCAAAATAATAATAATAATAAAATTAAAATAAGGCGGGAGGCATAACACTTCCCAACTTCGAATTATATTGTAAAGCTATTGTAAAAAAACAGTAAGGCACTGGCATAAAAACAGACACTTAGATCAATGGAACAGAATAGAAAACCTCAGAATCAACCCACATACTTATAGCCAACTGATCTTTGGCATAGGTAACAAGAACACACATTGGGGAAAATAAGGCCTCTTCAATAAATGGGATTGTTAAGATTGGATATCCATATGCTGAAGAAAGAAACTGTACCCTTACCTCTAACCATATACCAAAATCAACTCAAAATGGATTAAAGTCTTAAAGACAAGATCCAAAACCATAAAATTACTAAAAGAAAACATAGGAGAAACACTCCAGGAAGGAGGACTGGGCAAAGACTTCATGAACAAAGACCCTAGAAGCACAAGAAAGGAACAAACAAACAAAAAAAATAAATAAATACATGGGATTATATCAAACTAAAAATCTTCTGCACAGCAAAGGAAATAATCAACAGAGCAGAAAGACAACCTGTGGAATGGGAGAAAATATTTGCAAACTATACATCCAAGAATGGATTAATATCCAGAATATATAAGGAATTCAAACAACTATACATTAAAAAAAAAAAACCTGAATAATCCAATTAAAAAATGGGCAAAGGAGATGAGTAGACATTTTTCAAAGGAAAACATACAAATGGCCAGCAGGTATATGAAGAAATGCTCAGCATCACTCATCATCTATGTAATGCAAATCAAAACCACATTGAGGTATCATCTCACCCCAGTTAGACTGGCCTTGTTTAAAAAGTTGAGAACAACAAATGCTGGTGAAAATGTGGGGAAAGGTGACATCTTTTAGGCTGCTTGTGGGACTGCAAATCAGCACAGCTGTTACAGAAAATAGTATGGAGTTTTCTCAAACAGCTACAGATAGAACTATGATATGATCCAGCAATCCCACTACTGGGTACATATACAAAGGAATGGAAATCATCATGTTGAAGGAATACCTGCATTCGCAAGTTTATTGCAGTTCTATTTACAATAGCCAAAATATGGACTCAATCTAAGTGTCATAAGCAGACGACTGGATAAGGAACATGTGGTATATATAAACAATGGAATACTATTCAGCCGTAAAAAAAGAATGGAATTCTGCCATTTGTAGCAACATGGATGTGCCTGGAGAAAATTATCTTAAGTTAAATAAGCCAGACACAGAAAGAGAAATACCGCATGTTCTCACTCATAACTGGGTGCTAAGAAAGAGGGAAAAATAGAAAGAAAGAGAGAGAGAGAGAGAGAGAGAGAGAGAGAGAGAGAGAGAGAGAGAGAGAGAGAGAGAGAGGAGAGAGAGAGAGACCGTAATAATATGTTGAACTTTCAGAAGGAGAGAACAAAGCTAAGGATACTAGAAATGGCAGGGGAGGGGGAAAGGGGTTGGGGAGTGATAGCTCGGGTTCTGGGCATGGGGAAAAATTACAATTTGTAATGATGAATATGTTAATAATAATAAAAAATTTTTTTAAAAGAAAACCATGTTTTAGGAAAAGTTACAAGTTCAATGATACAGAAAAGGGATAAATAATATGACGTATGCTAGAAAAAAGGGTATAAATTTTCCAGTAACATTAACAGATAACACGTTCTATTGATACACTTTAGGTAGATGTGTATAGTATTTATGCTTTTGTGTAAACTGTGTTTATACAAATTTAATAAAGTTTGTAACCATTGTTGCCACTTTGTGTGTGTCTTGTTTATTTTAAGATGTTTAAAAAGCAGTTGAAGTTCTTATAAATTATATTTCTAAGTTAGATTTATAACATATACAAGACTTGATTAAGTGCTTAGGAAGGTTTTCCTTCTTTGATTATGCTGACCTACTGGAAATTTCTAACGTTTGAGAAAATCAGATATACTATCTTGTATCTATTGTATAAAATGCTTGAATAAATATTACTTTGGTAAATTTTGATAAATGTTCATGGGGTATTTAATAGAAAAAATTTGTTAATTCATTGAACTAGTGAAAGTAATTTTCTTACAATAAAAATATATTTGTAAATTATACGCTTAAGGAAATTAAATTTTATATTTAAACTTAATAGATATTACTTAAAATATAATAACTGTAGGTATATTTTCTATTCTCAAAATACTCTTTACAGACTTTAATCCCAAGTTAATTAATGATACCAAACCACCTCACTGTTTATTACATGTTTTATGTGATGCTGTATCATTCATTATGCCTAATTCCATATTTGCCAGTAGATTATAATCACTTTGCAGACATTTGCCACAAATCTAGCAAAGCATCAGGAATGTCACAGATTCTCCTCACTTCTCTGAAATTTTATTTGTCAAAGTCATCTCACAAGCTAGATAGATGTCAAATTCAATGATAAATTTCAGTCTCAACTTACTTGAATTCCCAGTAGAGTTAGCCTACTTGTTCATTTGATCTTATTTTAAACAATATCAGGACACTACAATCACCTAGTTTTGGTCCCCACCCCCCAGCTATATTGAGATATGATTGACAAATAAAATTGTGTAAATTTAAGATGTACAACGTGATGATTTGATATAGGTATGTATCATGAAATGGTTGCTACAATCTAGTTAACACATTTATCACCTCCCTTAGTTACCACTTTTTTGTTTTGTGGTAAGAACATTTAATATCTACTCCCTTAGTAAATTTCCAGTAAGTAATACAGTAAGTAGTGTTAACTACAGCCACCATGGTTCTCCTAGTTTCTTCATACCCCAATGGCCACTTCTTTTCATTTCCCAGTACCGATACTCCTCACATTTCAAAATGTCCCCTCCAGGGATCATTCTTCATGTCACTATGAAGGTCATGCCTAAATCGACTGAAATTAAGCCTCTGAAATCCTCTGAGTTTTACTAATACTGAGCGTTAAATGAATGATCAAGTACATTATTTATAGGCAAGAATAAAAAGTCCTTATCATGTCCTACATGTTCTCACATCTGGTCCGTGGTTGTCTCTCCATCCTCCCCGCCTATTGCTTGTACCCTTGGCCTTTCTGCTCTAGGAATACTGACCCTCTTCCTGTTCCTCCTTCAAAGAAAACTCCCTGCTGCCTCACATCTTCAATTTTGTTATTCCCTCTGTGGTTTGTTCCACCCTGNCCCATGGTTGCCTCTCCATCCTCCCCTCCAATTGCTTGTACCCTTGGCCTTTCTGCTGTAGGAATACTGACCCTCTTCCTGTTCCTCCTTCAAAGAAAACTCCCTGCTGCCTCACATCTTCAATTTTGTTATTCCCTCTGTGGTTTGTTCCACCCTGATAGATCCCCGCCCCTGTAAACATTTTTTAATATTTTTTTTATTTAGTCTTCCAGTGAACTAGATAGAGACGAGAGAGAGAGAGAGTCTTGTCATTTCTCACACATATAGTTACCTGAAATTTATTAATCTATTTACTGTCTGTGTTTCCCCACTAAAATGTAAGGTCCAGAAAACTGGGTAATTTTTCTTCCTAGTTTCATATCCCCGGGAGCCACAGTCTGCCTGGAACTTAGTAGTTTCTCAAGAAAATATTTGTTAAATAAGCTGATTGTGGTAGGGAAAAAAGGAAGGTATGAATAGTTAATTTTGGCAAATTAACATAACTTCTCACATGGATTTATGTTAATTTTTGATTAGATTCTTTTGAGGGCTATTACCTGTAACTTTCCTAGGCAAATAAATAATAAACAAACAACAAAGAAACAAAGAATATGCATTATATGTTCCTTGGTCAACAGTTCAGAGTTCTGAAATTTCTTTTTAATTCGGCAGTACATAGCAATAATTCTAACTGCTATTTATTGAATGTGTAGAGTGTGCTAGAGGCTGTCCTACATAATATACATAAATCATCTTTCTTTAATCTTCAAAAAACCCATCTGATGTACATTCCTACCCCTGTTTCATTGATGACTAACAGAAATCTTAAACAGATTAAGTAACTTCTCAAATCCCATAGCTATTGGGTGATAAAGTGTGGTTTTGAAATTTAGGTCTCTTAGCTACTGTGTCCATGTTCTTTGAACTCTATAACCCAGTATTTAAAGGAGGTAAGAGAATTTCTTGTTTAGGGAATGCCATATAAAGTTCAAATTAAGCACTCTCTAATGTAAATATAATATGAGCTATATATGTAATTTTAAATTTTCAAGCAGACATTAAAAAGTTTTTAACTTTTTACCGGTAAAAAAGGTAAGATTAATTTTAATAATATATTTCATTCAACCCAAAATGCACATAAAAATAACCCTTCAACAAGTAATCAACACAAAATTATTAATAAAATGTTTTGCATTCCTTTTTTCATATTAAGTATTTGAAATCTGGTTTGTATTTTATATTTACAGACATTTGACCAGCCATATGTCAATGGCTGCAAATGACTAGTGGCTATGAGTGGGATAATGCAGATCTATCCATGTGATTCAAAAAAGGAAATCCCCTCTTCACGTTTTGTATTATCTTCAGTGCCCTAAACATATCTGTTTTTTAAATATTTATTGTTAGAATCTATGTATCAAAGGATACAATATATACTAAAAAGAAAAATCAAAAGCTCACATTCAATCAAGTTGAAAACATTAGCTCTCCCAATTTCTAGAGTGGAGATTTGGAACAAAGTCCCCTAATTTGTAAAGATACTTGTCAGCTATTTAATCAACTGCATATGTGCTAGGTGAGCTGCTACCTGTTACACAGCAGCATTTTTGTCCCTGTTGTGGTCAGGGTGGAAATATAATATTCAACAGTTTTGAGCAGGTGTTTCTAATATTCTACTTTACCTCTCATAGTCTGATATTATTTATCATACCAAATTTCTATCACATATGAAAGAAGAAAACTTGTGCTTTGGTACTCAGATCTGATTTACCCAGTTATGAAGGCTAGTCCGCCAATGCAACCCAACCAGAAAAAGAGATGTGGGCAGTTTGTTCATACTTGTTGCCAACAAGATCCACCAAGAACCACTAAAGTTAGTGGGCCAAAGTTTGAGAAACAGAATATTGGCATAGTCTCAAAGTAGCCTACCAAGATATTTGTTAATTACAAAGGGAAAATAGTAACTGTACAATGGAATGATCAAGTAATCAGAGAGATCATCAGTAAGGAGGCATCTTAGCCTCATGCATGAGCTCAACCTCATCATAAGAACACGTTTAGACAAAACAGATTAAGTGTAATTCTACAAAATATCTGACAGGTACTCTTGAAAAGTCACAGGGCCCTGAAAGACAAGGGAAGACTAAGGACTGCCACAGATGAAAAGACTGAGGCAACATAATAATTAAATGCAATGTAGAATCCTGGATTGGATCCTGAGTCAAGAAAAGGACATTAGTGAAAAAACTAGTGAAATTCTAACAAAGTCTGTTATTTATTAATATTGCACACCAATGATAATTTCTTAATTAATTTCTTAGTTATACAATTGCTCATTTAAGATGTTAAAATTAAAGGAAGTTGGGTGACCAAGGTATATATGAACTCTCTACACTGTTTTGCAACTTTTCTGGAAATATAAACCTATCTCAAAATTAAAACTGTTTTTTTTCAAGGACAAAGATTTGAACAATTCATTGCTCAGTATTCTTCCATCCTCTGTGTTACTCTTTGCCAATGCTTACCCATTACTGGAATAAATTATTCAATTGAGTTAAATAAGCATAGCTAATTATATAATATTGTGCAGGCAAAATAGCACATTAACTGAATTTTTCACTTTTCAAGTAGTCGCTTACATTATTTAGGTTCAACCCAAACAAATGTTCTTAAGAATTTGATAAGTCTTTCTATTTACAAATATTTGTAGACTCACACAACTGTCTCCTACCCAGACTCTTTGTTGAGCTCTCATTCATTATGATAATATATGGTATTTTAAAATATCTTTTCACGATGTTTATTACATTTTCTTGAGCTTCCCATGAAAGAATGACTTTTCTATTTAGTAATAAAATGTTATACAGAATACTTCTGAAGAAAGAGTAACACCTACAATTTATTAAAAAAAGAGTGAATGTTCCAATAATACATTGAACTATTTAAGAGAACAGAACTGAGGTTGCCAGTTGTGGAAAAGGGGCAGAGAGAAGGGGGAAAAAGAGGAATTGGTAAGGGGCCATGAAAATCAATTACACCGTATAAAATGAATATACTAATTATCCTGACTTGAACATCACATATTGCATACTGTTATTGATATTCAATGCTGCACCCACAGATAAATAAAATCAACTATGTTTAAAAAAGAGAGAGAGAGAGAATATTTGATGTAGGAAGAAAGAAAATGAAAGTTCATCACCATCATAGGCTGGGTTTAGGAAGAAAATCTACTCCCTGCTTCTTTCTTAATTTGCATCACAGGCAAAGGGACCTACAATTTAAAAGAAAGAATTTCACACAATAGCATTCTGTCCCAGGGAGCATTTCAGTGTCCCTCAACAACATTAATGTCACTCACTGAAAATGGGGTGTGTAGAACTGAGGCCACTCAAAGGAGCAGGGCCAGCCTGTGTTTTCTCTCCACATCAAGTGCATGTTCAGATGAAATTACACTGCATGGTTCTAGAAGTGACTGCCTTTCTGTGGCACCAGGAATGTTTGCCTTAGGCTGTATGGTATGAGAAATGGGAAATATAAGTGGACCGCTCAGCATCCAAAGGGATTCCCAGCCCATTCTGGAAATTCTGCGTAATCTGACTGTAGGCTTAGCACACCTACCTCAATTTATACTCTAAACAGAAAGTACCTGTTTTGAAAGTATCAGGGTCTTGAACTTGAGGGAAGACCAGTTTTAAATGACCCTTTGTTCTCCCACTGCCCCACATAAATGTAAATGAACTCTTTATAGAAGTCATGGTAAATGCACCATTTTAGGGTTTACAGAAATTGTTTATTTAAAATATTTAAACAAGCCAGTCTATGGGGTTGGCCTTTCCTTGCAAAATAAACAGCTGCTCATTTGATAACCGATAGTGCATAAATGAACTTAAAGAGTGAGAACTCAAATACAGCAGGTTAAAGCACATCTTTTTGATTATGAGTTGGAACCATGCGGCTGGGCCTCAGCACTTAATTATTAGTACTGTTCTGAAGCCCTTTCCTTTTTATTGCTTGG
The DNA here is from genome assembly GCF_000696425.1 of Galeopterus variegatus. Classification (NCBI taxonomy): domain Eukaryota; kingdom Metazoa; phylum Chordata; class Mammalia; order Dermoptera; family Cynocephalidae; genus Galeopterus; species Galeopterus variegatus. The sequence continues at coordinate 34,079 of NW_007731342.1, read as the reverse complement.
AATATGTAAATGTGATGTTTCCAAACATTGGTGATGTTTTTTTCTTTTGTAGAAGTTAACTCTGATATAAGAGACACAGAGAATTTATTTGGCTTCAAATGTAGTCCGGAAAATTATTGATGTTCCCCATTGGTTTAATTCTATAGCTAAATAAGCAGAATATAATGAAATATTGATAAATTTGATGGTTCTCTGAATCCAGAGGACCAATCCGGATTGAGTTCAGTCCTCCCCTACCCAAATATAACATTTCTTTCTGGCAATATTCCCCAGTCCACTATCTTCCCTCAGTAATTGCCTCAGCTTCTAATGTTTCTATGGAGCACAGAGGAAGTAGTGAAATATGTGGAAAGAGCATGGGCTTTGGAGTTTGGTAGGTTCTTTGTGTGATATATTAAAAAAATTGCTCTGAATCCCAGTTTCCACATCTATCAAATGGGTAGATAATAACATTGACCACATTGTTCTAAGGATTAAATAATAAACCACACATAAAGTAATTAAGACAATGCTAGTCATGTACATAGTATTCAAAAAATGGTAGCCATTACTATTAGAAAAGTATTGAACTAGTTTTGTATTTATGAAATATGCTAGATTAGCATAAATTTACTCTGTGTGTAAGTGTGCATATGTTTATGTGTGTGCATATGTTTACATTAGCTATGCGTAATAATACTATGTGTTAAGGACAATTGGTCACAGACTATTGGCTGATAGGGTAGTCTAATAACTTCAATTTTCCTTCAGGTTTCAGTTTTCTGAAACATGCACTTCATGAAGGTAGGACAATTATTAGCAATTTTATATTAAAAAAATGAGAGAGAAATTATCTACCAGTTATTAAAAATTAATATAAATCTATAATAATTAAAATAAAGAAAATCAATGGATTAGGGAGTAGTGATGCACACATAGATAAATTGATTTTATAAATAATTATCATGGTATTTCAAAACTGTGGGTGAAAGAGAGATTATTCATTCTATGGTTTTGGGACAACTGACTAGCCAATTGAGTAAAATACAAAACTAAATCTTTATCACATGAACTAAACAAACAAATATAAAAAATAAATATGTAAGAGAAAAACATAGCTGAATATTTGTCATCCTTTTATGGAAGAGAATAACTTTTAATGATGTCACTTAAACAAAAATGCCATAATGAAACATATTAATAAATCTGAGTTTTAAAAGCTAAAAATGTCATATAACAAAAAACAACCATAGCAATCATAAACAAATTGGAAAAATTGGGAATAATAGTTGATATTCATGCATGAGGCAATGAATTAGTATTCGTCATATAAAAGCAGTCTTTATATATCATGAATAAAAACAAGGACCCTCAAGAAAAAATTAAGCAAAATATATAAAACATTAATTAACCATAGAATATAAAGGGCTCATAAACCTATTAAAAGATATATTATCTAATATAATTAGGAAAATGCAAATTATAAGCAACATTGAAATATCAAAATAACTGTAAATAACAGAGAAAAAGAAAACTAGCATTGGTGATGATGAGGGAAAACATACACTTACTGCACTGCTGGAAAAAACGTAAATATTTTCTCTGATCTTAGTCTTTTTACGTGTATTAAAACTTGTTTTGTGGCCAAGAGAAAAAAAAATGAAGTAAAAAAAAATCAAAAGAAAAAAAAGAAGAGAAAAAAAGGTGCTTAGTGATATTTTTCTCTGAATGGGATATAGATACGGAAAATTCATATGGAATTTTCTGGACTCTTCTTTGGGATATCATAAAACTATCATTTTAAGCCAATTCTTCGGGAATCGGCTATTTTCTTTTCAAAATTCATAGGGTTCATCAGTATTATTTGGTCATTAAAAATCAGAATTACTAAACATGGGTATGAGTTATCTGCTTCCGCACTTTAAGCTTCTATCATCTTAGAAAGTAGAGTTCCAGACATACACAGCTATAATTTTAAATTCCATTTTCCTGTTCTTTTCAACAGACTTTACTAAAAAATAATAATACCACTAAGCTAAAATTTTGGTGTTTTGTTATAACACAAATGACATCCACATTTTAAAAGGAGCCATCATTATAATCATTTGGTTATCATGACATTAATCTACTCACCATTTCTTGGTATTGCTTGGTTATAGCTCTTTGATCACTATAGATATTCAATTTTTGGAATTCCTTTTCTTCAGTTTTTACACATGACCAACAATCATTGCATATGCTGAGTGGCAAATTTGTTCTAGTTAATAGCCCAGTCATGGCAATAGCAAATTTTAAGGCCAAAGTGATCTTGCTGGATATTGAAAATGCTTAAAGAGATTTTCAATTTCTCCACCCAGATAGAAAATGTGGTTTCCTAAATATGTCAGCTAATCAGTTTTCCTGAAGCATCCATCATTTGGGCAGAATATCAGTAAGAAGAGAAAAGAAGCAGGGAACCATTTTTACAGCATAACTACAAGAGCCAAGGACAACATGTTCTCTCTAAACACAGAATAACCTCAATAATGATAGCTCAGGTAATGACTTTTTCACCATAATAGCTCTTTAAAAGTGATATTTCGATATTATGGTTTCAGGCAAAATGACACCCACTCACTTGACTCAGTAGTCAGAGGAACTCATATGGAACTAATTAAAATTTTGCGTCATGTTTGCACCAACACAGAGTATTGCTTCTCGTAGTTTCACCAAGGGGAATCAAAGGAAAGGTATCATCTTCTATAACTCTTCAGGCTGTTGTGTGTGTGTGCTATTTCCATCTGTTCTGAGCCCTTTAATGTTTAACAATTAATTTGACTAAAGGTGTTCTTGTGCTTTTATTTTATTTTAAATTTCATTTTGAACATAGTAGAATCAAGAGCCTGAGAAAGGTTCAAATATTAATGAAAATAATGGTGCAGAAAAATGGACCTTCTAAGAGTGTGACTGCCTCAAACCCTCCCTTCAATAGCCACTAACCACTATCAAGTCTTCATTTTATACTTTGGCAAGTACAATAAACCTTATTTTATTAAATTTTATGTACACACTACTTGTATGCCTTTAAATTGCTGTTTATTACTTATGTAAAGTTGCTTTAATTGGTCACTTGATAAATTCTTATCTGTGATAAATTCATGCATATTTTGGTGTTGAAATAAAATACATAATTTCCCCATAAAATGAATAAAAATATATTATTTTTCATTTTTAAAATGTGTTTGAACTTACAGTATGGATGTTCAGGAAGACATAAAAGTCATTAAGTGAGATATAGGTAAAGCAAACAGAAAAAAAAGAGTGTAGGAGAAGAATATGTGAAATATCAGCCCATTTCCTTCAGGTGCATTCACATTTGTCTTAAGTCCTCAGCACATCTCAACTCTGCTGGCTGTAAGAGAAAAAACAGAATATGTTTGAGTTAGAGCAAACCCGTGTTTAATGTTTATGAAGTGCCTGCTTTCTGGAAGCACATTATGGGAGTCCCTGGCAAGGGCAACCATCTGATGTTAAACATAGCATAGAGGTGATGAAGATTAAATTTGTGCAGAAGCTGACAATTTTGTTGATAGTTTCCCAGGTCTCACACTTGTGCTATAGGTCTAAAATTAAAGTTGTCGTAGGTGATATTATTACCAAGTTGTTCTGAAAGGCATCACTTACTCCTTATAATTGAAACAGAGTGTCTCCCTTCAAACATTAGCATGCCATAAATCATATGGGCTTTGGAAAACTACTGGCTTTCAACAGGGTTTTATTTAATGAAAATTAACACAATAAAATGTCTTCATTGCAGTAATCATGCTGCAATGGAACCCACTTGAAACACATGGCTTTCATTTTTTTTTTTTTTCTTGAATGACTAAAACATCTTGCCAAAACAAGATATGCAAAAAGAAAAAAAAAGTTTGATTATTTAACATTCTGTTATTTGTAATGGATGGAGAATTATAGAATAACAGTGATGAATACCAGAATTGATCTCATGTCACCAACTTAGGACTTTGTTTTTGGTAGCATATTACAGTGACATGTGGTAAAAGTAGCCAAAGTGTTACAGCAAAAATGAGGAGTGGGAAAAAAAAAATCCAATTTTGTTCCATAAGAATTGTGAATTGGGAACAGTATTTTAAAATGTTAGTTCAGCTGAGACTTTCTGATGAGTAGGAAGGTGTGAATAATTTTCATTGAAAAGTAGTCATTTGAAATCTCTGGTCATTTGTTTGAGAGCTAACCAGAGTAGGTAATATGTAGCATACCTTAAGAGGGAATCACTTAAAGCTAAGAGTTTCTTCCAAAATGACATCTTTGCTCAACCAATCTCCCAAAAGAGAAGGACCACTTGTGCACATTTATATTAGGCAGGTTTAGGCTGAAAGCATGCTAAATGAGACATTTTCAAGATCTTCAGAAAATTAACTTATGCTAAACTTGGCATAACAAGAAGAGAGGAAATATTCTCATAGATTTTTGGCATGCTCACACATTAGACATGACGTTGTGGAAATGTAATTAAGTGCATAAAATGTACTTTGTAATAGTACAGTTGGCAGGAAAGAAAAAGAAAAGCCTGTATTAAAAAAGGGAAAGTATATAAGGTAATGTTAGTTATTCACTGTGAACAGTTTGAGCTTTGCTATTTATTGTCACTGAGAGGATATTTTCTTTTATAGCATGGGCAAAGTAAGAGACAATTTTTTAACCTAAGATATGCATATATTGCTTAGCCTGTGATTATCATATGAGTGTCACCCCAGTTTAGAAAAAAGTGATCTGACCAAAACTGATCTGATATTCATATATTATATACAATATATTATGGGCAGATATTAGATAAGGCACTAGAGACCTATCCATGTCCCACAATTACTTATCACAGTTGCCTTCTAGTGTCCCAGGTGGGTGTTGAAAACATGTACAAGATGGTGCAGAGGGGAAAAACACCTTCAGCCACTCCCATCCCTATGACAATCTCAGGTTTTTTAAGATGGAAATCCAGGTGGGAGAAACTTCATCAGTCTAGAACAGCTTCTGTTGATCCAGACCAGGAGGAAGACTCTACTCCCTTTAAAGTAAAGAGTTCAGTATGCCTATAGAGCACAGTTTAATTGTTGTTGGGTAATGGGTAAAATATCATTTTTTTAAAGGATATGCACATTTGTTTGTTCAAATAATGAATATATGAACTGAATAACAGATGAAAAAGAAAATACTCAAATTTTCACAAAAACTAGAGGTGCAGAACCTATTAAAATTTACATATTTCATTTTATAATCTACACTTATTTGAAATAGCTCTCTAAATTATTGCAAAAGCATGGAAATATCAGATTAATTTCAACAGAGGAAGATGAGTAAACTTTTAAAAGGCAAATTTATTTCTAAGCAAATCAATGAGTCAATCAAGAACAAAAATTAAATATCTACATTTAGTGAAATAAATTACATCAAAATCAATAAAACAGAATATGAACACAAGAGCACTTCAAAAAGTTCATGGAAAAATAGAATTGAAAGGTAATGGAAAACTTTTGTTCAACTTTTTTGTTGTTTGATTAAATTTTTCCTTTTTTAAAGAAGAAAAAGTCTAAGATGATAGAAAACATGTTCTCTGACAGCAACAACAGTAGGAAATTTAGAAAGCTCACAAATGTGTGGAAATTAAACAATTTTCTCCTAAATAAACAATGGGTAAAAAGAAAAATCACAGGGAAATTAGAACTTTGAAATAAAGATCAAAGTAAATGTCAAAATTTATACAGTGCAGGCTCATACAGTGCTTAGAAGAAAATTTTTACTTGTAAACACCTATATTAAAAATAAGCAAAATCTCAAATTGGTAATGTAAACTTCACCTTAAGAAAATACAAAAAGTAGAGCAAACTAAACCAAAAGCAAATATAAGTAGGAATAAATAAAGATTACAAGAGAAATATATGAAATAGGAAATTTAAAAAATAATATGTCTATTTTCAAATCAACAAAACCAAAAGTTGATTATTTTAAAAAGTTCAAGAAAATTTGCAAATCTCTATTTAGACTGACCAAGAAAAAAGACAGAAGACTGAAATTACTAAAACCAGAAATAAAGTAGGGGCATTATTACATTTTCACTATGGCTTTTTGTGTTTGTAAGATTTAGTTTCTCTTTCCCATTTGCATTTTTGTTCCATCAGTAGGTTTTCTTCTTTCTTGTGTATTTGTGGTAGTGATTATTATTTTTGGATTCCAGATGCAGAACTTCCTTGAGGATTTCTTGTAGGGCTGGTCGTGATATGGTGAACTCCCACAGTTTTTGTTTGTCTGTAAGATACACTATTTTTTGACTCATTTCTGAAGGATAGCCTTGCTGGGTATAGTATTCAGGGCCAGCAGTTTTTTGTTTTTTGTTTTTTTCTTTTAGCATATTGAATATATCATCCCATTTTCTTCCAGCCTGTAGAGTTTCTTTTGAGAAGTCTGCTGTTTGTCTAACAGGGACTCCTTATAGGTGACTTAACACTTCTCTCTTGCTTCTTTTAAAATTCGTTCTTCACCTTCGAGCTTTGCCAGTTTGACTACAATGGGTCTTGGAGAGGATCATTTTGAGTTTAATCTGTTTGGGATTCTTTGAGCCTTCTGGATGTGAAGGTCCATGTTTCTCCCTATACCTAGGAAATTTTCTATTATTATTATGTTGAATAGGTGTTTTATTTATTTATTTATTTATTTATTTATTTATTTATTTATTTATTTATTTATTTATTTATTTATTTATTTATTATGTCTTTTCCTTTCTCCTTTCATTCTGGAACACCCATGATTACAATGTTTGCGTTTTTTAAGGTTGTCTAGCTCTCTTAGATTTTCTTGATTTTTTTAAATTCTTTTTTCTTTAATATTCTTATGTGCCTGGGTAATTTCAAAAAGACTATCTTCAAGATCAGAAATTCTTTTGTCTGCTTGTTTTGTCCTGCTGCTTAAGCTCTCAGATGTGATTTTTTATTTCTTGAGAGAATCTTTCAGTTCTATAAGTTCTGCTACATTCTTTTTTAAAGTATTGATCTCTTTGTATATTTCCTCCTTTATATCCTGTATTATTTTTTCTCATTTCATTATGTTGTCAAACTGAGTCTTCTAATATCACAGTGAGTTTCCTTAAGATTGTTGCTTGGAATTCTTTCTCAGTCATGTTCTGCTCTATAGTATATTGTTTTTTTAGAATTACTGTATTCTTTGGGGGTGTCATATTTTCTTGGGTTTTCATATTTCTAACATTGATGTCTCTACATTGATTTCTGGTCATCTGGTAGAACAGTTATTTCCTCTATTACTCTGGAATGGGCTTTGAGGAGAGAGACATCTTTTTCTTTTGCTGGTCTCTGCTGGTGACTCTCCTTGTGTCAATACAGTTGAGTGTCCAGAAGGGAACCTGCATGGTGGCTGTGGCTGCTACTGTGGTGTCAAGCTGCTTTTTTGTCAGTCATGGCTGTGGCCATGTCTGTGGTAGACCACAGCCATGGTGTGGAAGCGGTGTATCAGCATGCTCCCCTGCTTTGGGGAAGAGGGTACTGCCTTGAGGTCCTTGCCTAGGACCTCAGGTATGCTCTCTTTCCTGCTGGTGAGTTCAGGGGTATGTGGCCCTCCACTTCTTGCCTCGGACCCTGGGCATGATCTCTTGCCTGCTTCTATAATATCTATCTTTGAAATGGGACTATGATTGAAAACTATTAGATATAACATACGTATACTTATTTCAAACTTATCATTCGGGTTACTTTTACATTTCTGTAGCTACATGTACCAAATGCTTGAAGCAGACTGCTTCCTTGACAGTTTTGAAGATTTATTGCTCTGTCCTTATTTAGAGAAGTCTAGCATCGCAATTGGCAATGAGGAGGAATTCACTTGAAGTTTCGAGGAGTTGGGTAGCTAGAAGATGCTCCCACAGTCTGTTCCCTAAGTATGGACCTTTCTATCACAGGTCTTGTGGGCTCAGCTCCATGGCAAAAATGATTGTAAAGTCTACAGTCCGACACAAGTAATCAGATTCATAGTCATGCTTATGGTCGAACTATGGCTTCACTTTCCAATTTGAATCATTGGGTTATGGACTTGTTTTTGAAATAATTCTTACTATATTCCATATGTGCCACTTTGATATTGTCAGTAAATAACCCCCAAACTTAGTGGCTTAAGCAGTAAACATTTTGGTATCTCATGAGTCTGTGTGTCAGCCAGCTGGTTCTTCTAGCCCTGGAAGAACTGTGTGAGGACAGCTGCAGTGTCCATGGTTCTAGACTGTCCTCAGAGAGAATGGCTCATGTCTGCTCCAGGTCGCTCCTCACCCTCTAACAGGCTAGCTTGGGCTTGTTCTCAGGGTGCCTTGGCCAACCTCTGAGAGTGAATTGGGAACATGCAAGGCTTCCTGAGGCCTACATCCAGAGCTGGATCACTGCCATCTTTGCTACATTCTATTGGTCAAACCAAGTCACAGACAAGTATAGATTCAAAAGATGGGGAAATAGATTCCACCACTTGATAGGAATGACTTCAACGTCATATCAAAAAGAAGACGGATACTGTCACAATATAACAGTAATAACTACTGTTGGTAGGAATATAGTTTTTATAGGCTTTTGGATCAGCAATTCGTCAACATCTATTAAAATTAACCACATCTTAAAGACTTAAATTGAGCAATACCACTGTCAGAATTCTACCATGTGGAAAAAAAGAAAATAAGAGGACCCCAAATAATGATGGGAAAATTAAGAATTTTCAGGCTGCAAAAACTTTCAGTTTATCATTTACACACTTTCAGTGAGGAAACTACTAAAGATATACTCAGGAAAGAAAAAAGCTGAAAATAAAAGGGAAAGAGAGGTGGAAGAAAGAATAAGGGTCACAGAAACTTAAGTGAATAAAAACAATTATTGACCACTGGAAACATGCTAAAATAATGACCAATTTGTTTATTTATTAAAATAAGATGGAGCTAAAATACTAGAAATTCAAGTTCTTAAGTTTTTCTTCTATGAATTTTATTTAAAAAAATAAAATGCTGCAGAATGTTCGTTGACATAAGAAGTGAATAATTTTTTTTAAAGGAAGATATGATATCCAGGATGAGATGCATTCAGAAGAGCTGAAAGAATACTTTCATAGTTACTTTGATAGTAAAGAGAGATCTTAGGATGATAGATTTATCTATAATTAAAGCACTATATGTTTACAATACTAGGTAAGACAGAGGGGTGATATGAATTAAATTCTTTTAAGTTTCTATAACATTGAAAAGACAAAGATTGTATTATTTTGAAATTTGTTCAGAAAAAAATCATGTTAAGAATTAAGTTTAGCGGCTATTCAATAGTTATGAAGTTTCGGTTATGCAAAATAAATAAGTTTAGAGATCTGGGCAATACGCGCCTATAGTTAACAATAGTGTGTTGTACATATAAAAAATTGATAAGAGGGTATATCTCATTTTGAGAGAGTTTTGTGCTGTTTTAACCTACCATAGCTCCATCTTTCACTCTCCAGCTTAGCAGTAGCTTAAAAAAAAAAAAAAACCCTCACATTTCCAGTACTGATAGGAACATAACACATCCGAAGCTCTTTCAAATTTGTGCTCCCAAACAATGTCATTATATAACCTATCAAATGGTTCCCTGAAAAACCCCACTTCAAAGGCCTGTCTTTACTTGATCTTACTTAGTGATCATCTGGTACTAAAAGCCACTCCTTGGGTGGGTATTTGTCAAAAACATTTATAGGCAAAAGTTTTAATGCCATGGATGCCTGAGATAACAGATAATATTTGGGGAAAACCATAAACTAATGAAAAAGCTTAAAAGGAAAAGCTGAGGAATGAGATGTGTACAGGGCCTCTGAGAAGCTTTGACATACTGACATAATCCTGGGAATCTAGAAGGCCACACACATGTGAATGGCTGTGTGCATGCTCAGAAAAAATAAAAAAAATGAAAGAAAACATAAATAAATGGAAAAAGTTCCCTATGTTCATGGATTGAAAGATTTATGTATCAGTCAATTTTTTGTTGCTCATAACAGAATACCTTAAACTGGGTGATTTAAGGAAAAACAAAATTTGTTTCTTACAATTTTGGAGGCTGGGAAGTCCAAGGTCCAGGGAGTGCATCTTCTTGGTGAGAATTCTCAACAGATTCCACTGAAGATGTACAATATGACCTGGGGAGAACGGCAAGAGCATTTTCATGTGCTCTACTTATAAAGTCACCGGTCTACACCCATATAACTCTGTAATCCATTAACCCATTAATGGACAATTCATTAATCTGGGAATGGTATTCATGATCCAATCACCACCTAAAGGTCTCACGTTTCAACACTGTGGGGATCAAGCTTCAACATGAGCTTTGGAAGGGACAAACATTCAACCTACACCAAACTAATACTGGTAAGATGGTAAATGCATCCCCCTGCCAAACTGAGCTACAAATTCAATGCAGTTTCCATCAAAATTTCCACTGCTTCTTTTACAGAAATAGATATTCCGATTCTAAAATTTATATGAAAATACAGGAGACATAGAATAGCCAAAGTATCTTTTCTTAAAACAAGAGCAAAGTTGGAGGACTCAC
>NW_007731342.1:21067-23254 GCF_000696425.1 Galeopterus variegatus | reverse complement strand
CTGCTTCTTTTACAGAAATAGATATTCCGATTCTAAAATTTATATGAAAATACAGGAGACATAGAATAGCCAAAGTATCTTTTCTTAAAACAAGAGCAAAGTTGGAGGACTCACCTTTCCTGATGTCAAAACTTACTACAAAGTTGCAGTAATTAACATCACACTGGCCTAAGGACAAACATATAAATTAATGAAATAGAACTGAGAGTTCGGAAATAAACCCATATATCTATTATCAATTGATTTTTGACAACAGTGCCAAGATTACACAGTGAGGATAAGGAAAAACATTTTTTTTCAACAAATGGTACTGAGACATCGGTATATCCATATGCACAAGAATGAATTTGGAGCTGTAACTAACTCCATATACAAAAACTAACTCAAACTCAATCAAACACATAAATGTAAGAGCTGATACTATTGAATTCTTAGAAGAAAACATAGATGTATATATTTGTGTCTTTGGATCAGATAAAGGTTTCTTATGTGACCCCAAAGCACAAGCAACAAAATTTTTTAAAAAAAGGTAAATTGTATGTTATCAAAATTAAAAACTTTTGAGTGTCAATAAGAAAATTAAGAGAGTAAAATAATCCACAGAATGGGAGAAATATTTGCAAATCACATATCTGATAAGGTTCTAGGATTGAGAACATATGAATAAGACATAGGACTCAACAATTAAATGAAAAATAGCACAATTAAAAAGTGGGCAAAAATTTGAGTAAACATTTCTCCAAAGAAGATATATAAATGACCTATAAGCACCTGAAAAGATGCTCAACATAATTAGTTATTGGGGAAATGCAAATCAAAACCACAATGGGATACCACTTCACACCCTTTAGGATGACTATAATCAAAAAGACAAATAATAACAAATGTCAAAGATGTGGAGAAATTGGGGCCCTCATACATTATTCGTGGGGATAAAATATGATGGATGCATCTGTGGAAAATAATTTGGCAGTTCCTCAAAAAGTTACACATAGCAATTTTACTCCTAGGAATATACCCAAGAGAATTGAAAACATGTCCACACAGAAGCTTGTACACTAATCTTCATAGCAGCATTATTTACAATAGTCAAAAGGTAGAAACAACCCAAAAGTCCATCCACTAACGAGTGGATAATGTGGTGTATTTATGTAATGGAATATCATTCAGACATAAAAAGGAGTAAAGTACTGTTATATGATACAACTTTGAGAACCTTGTAGTTAGCCAGACACAAAAAACTACATGTCACATGATTCCACTTATATGTAGTGTCCAGAACAGGCAAATCCATAAAGAGAGATAGTACATTAGTAGTTACCAGGGGCTCCAAGGAGAGAAATGGGGAGTGACTGTCAGTGGATATGGAGTTTCTTGGGGGGATAATGAAAATGGTCTCGATGAGATAGTTGCAATGACTGTACAGCCTTGCAGGTAAACTAAAAACCACTGAGTTGTATGCTTTANATTTAAAGCATACCAAAAATAATAGAAATAGAATGTATAACTTTCAAACCAATTAGAGGTAAGATGTAGTAAAACATCATCCATCTGGAATCAGTAAAGAGGAAAAAATAAAATTTTCTAAGTAGAAAGAACCAAAACACAACATGCAGAATTGATCTAGATGCATCAGCAATGACAATATATGTGAATTAGAGTCTGGCAAATTATGGCCAGGGTTAAAGGTTCGGTTTTATACAGGCTGAGAACTAAAAATGGGTTTTACATTTTTATAGCATTGTTAAAAAGAATGAGAAAGGGGTAGAGGAGGAGCAGCCACTGAAACCAAGGCCTTCAAATCTTAAAATAGTCACTGTTAGGCCCAGAACAGAAAAAGTTTGCCAACGTTCAGTTGTCTAAACTCTCAAGTTCAAAGATGACCTTTATAAGCTGAATACAAAATCTAATAAAACAATAAAACTAAAATTCCCCTTGTCAAATATCATTTGTGAATTTCAGAAGAGCTCCTGGGAACTACCTTTCCCAGAATGTTCTTCAATGTCTATTTTTGGGTTAGAGCATGCCATAAGTGGAATTGGCAAGATATTTGGAAGACAAAAGGGGGTAATTTTTTTTTATCAGCTTCAGCCTTCTCAGGAACACTTTTTTTTTTTTTTTTGATGGTGCAGGCTTAGAGAGCTGGTAGGAGCTTTGCCAGAGATTCCTGAGAACTTTTAAGGACTG
>NW_007731342.1:14133-20915 GCF_000696425.1 Galeopterus variegatus | reverse complement strand
GTGCAGGCTTAGAGAGCTGGTAGGAGCTTTGCCAGAGATTCCTGAGAACTTTTAAGGACTGCGTACTTTTGTGCTTCAGCTAAAGTCCTAGGTGAATTTTTTTCTCCATTATTCCAGCTGCTAACCAAACTTCATTTCTCCATACCACCCTACGTGTCTGTAAACCTCTTGAAGTTTAGGCTCAGAAGTTGCACGCCATCATTTCTGCCACATTTTATTTGTCAAGCAAGTAAAGGTGGGATGCGGGGGATGATTTTTTTTTTTTGTAAAGCAGTTCAAAAGGCGCAATGACTTTTCATTGAAAAGATTCAGCCAGACGTAGGAGAGAAAGTGAACCCAAATCAATAGCCCTTCTTCTCCCTTTTTTCTTTCGTCATCTCTTGATGCTGCTCCCATTGGCCAAACTGAAAAAATATGCCTGTACAGATCAGCCACAATGAGATCAGCCTTTCAGGTAGAGAGCAGGGTAGATAAAGAAGACTAGATCCTGAAGGGAAACAGAAAATAGCCAGCTTAGTTATCAACCGGGAGAAGAAATTTTATGAATGTAAGTATAAACATAAATACAAACATATATAAATATAAATAAATATATTTCCATTCAGAATATATCAACATTGTCAACAAATCAGGTAGATTTGTGTGCATTAGAGAAAAATGAAAATGGTTATGAGCAGACATTTCAGTGAATAGGAATCTTAAATTGCCAATTTGCATATTAAAAGATACACATTACTGGTAATTGGAGAAATCCAAATCAAAGCAACAATTTACCAGTAGAGACTCTTTAAAGACTAGCAATAATAATAAAAGTAATAAAAATAAATTTCATAACCCAAAGTGTCGGCAAAGATGATGTAAAATAGGAAGACAAATTAATTGCTGGTTGGAGTCTTATTGAGCACCCTTACTTTATAGGGTAAATATCTGAGGGTAAATATTGGCAATATCTTAGAAAATTGAAGATCCACATAACCTGTGACCCAGGAATTCTAATCTTAGGCATCAACTGGGGGGAGAGTCTTCAATGCATCTGCAGAGGAACATATAGAGGACTGTTTAATATTTTCAATGTAAAAAAAAAAAAAGAGAGAGAGAGAGAGAGAGAGAGAGAGAACAAGCATTTAAGAGCCTTTTAGAATGGGAATTGAATAAACTCACTTAGAATAATCAGTAACAGTTAAAAGACGTAGACTAAAGCCTCAGATACCAACAATGATAAATCTCTCAATAATGTCATGTTAAGTGAAAAAAGCAAAGTGCCAAATCATGTGCAAGAAGTATGAGACAATTGATATGTAAATTTAGAAATCACGTTCTTTTAGAAGAGGATCTCCAAAAGCAGAGCCTGAGACAGGGATTTGGGTGGGTTTGTGACTTATTAGGAAACAGCTCTCAGAAGAAGATGGAGGAAAGCAAGTTAGGGCAGGGAAAGGGTGGAGTAGGATTGTGGTCTTGGCTGGAGTTTCATCTCAGCCTGATCCCAAAAGAAATTCTAGAGAATGAATTGATCTATGATGTCATTTTGAAGCAAAGGGGCTGATCTGGTTGACCCATTTCCCCTTCCCTCCAACCACACTTGCCAGTCAATCATTGGCTGTGGGCTGACAGCCTTACAGTGAAACAGCTTCCATTTAACTCTGGACAATCCTTCGGAAAACAGGGCCCCTTGAACCTTTAGTAGCAAATGCCCACTGCAGGTGGAGTTTGGGCGCACCAGTGGTAAATGAATTCTGTCAACACATACTGCACTACACACATGAAACAATGGTATATTGTTTATTGTCCTATATGTGTAGTAAAATTACAAACATTTGTATGGAAATAGAAAATAATACTCATTGAAAAATAACAGATTCCTCTACATAGGGAGGGAAGAAGAAAAGAAAAATGATTCAAATGCTGGAATTAAGCTACATTTCTATTGCTTTATTTCTTTAAAAAAAAAAAAANACCACACTTGCCAGTCAATCATTGGCTGTGGGCTGACAGCCTTACAGTGAAACAGCTTCCATTTAACTCTGGACAATCCTTCGGAAAACAGGGCCCCTTGAACCTTTAGTAGCAAATGCCCACTGCAGGTGGAGTTTGGGCGCACCAGTGGTAAATGAATTCTGTCAACACATACTGCACTACACACATGAAACAATGGTATATTGTTTATTGTCCTATATGTGTAGTAAAATTACAAACATTTGTATGGAAATAGAAAATAATACTCATTGAAAAATAACAGATTCCTCTACATAGGGAGGGAAGAAGAAAAGAAAAATGATTCAAATGCTGGAATTAAGCTACATTTCTATTGCTTTATTTCTTTAAAAAAAAAAAAAGATCTGAAGTAATCAGGCAAAATGTTAACATCTATGTCTTGGTATAAATACATGGGTATTTGAAAACTTTAAAACGTAAAATAATGTATAAAGACCAAAATGAATAGTAAAACGTATTGATTTAAAAATAATAATGGGGGATTCTCTGAATATTTTAACTTAGTTTTACAGGAGTCTTTTAGAAATTATTAATAAAAATAGTGAAAAATAGTTTTTCTCTAAATTACAGGTAAAATTGGAAAATATTCAGTTTCATTTGATTTTTTTTCTCTTAAGTCCATTCCTCAAAAAACATACTTTAATTATAAAAAGTAGTTATATAAGATGATTCGATTTGTGTAATATCTCTTTTCATTTTTTTATCTATCCTTAATCAACATTCTATTTAAAGATATGTGTGAGCAAGAAGGAGAGGATGGGATGAAGGAAGAGAGAGGAAAGGGAGGGGGAAACTGAGATTTTTCAAATAATATTTACTTAATTTAGAAAGGAAATATATCTAGAGGATGGGATTTGGATTAGCTTATTTCTTTTTTATAAGTTTATTAACTGCTTCCATTTTTATAATGACCTTTGCCTCACTTTTACAAAAACAATAGTCATTTTTAAAAATAATGAAAAATGTGTATCCTCCCTAATAATAAAACCATTACAAATTTAACAACTCCCTGATATTATCTTACACCTACCTGATATATTTGCCAAAATTTAATAAAAAATATTCAAAATTGGCAAGGTTTTTAAAACATGGTACAATAATGTATTGCTAGAGGCACTATAAATCATTATAGTTTTACTAGAAAAAATAAAATCTGGCAAAATTTCTGGAGTAGCAAACAGATGTTTATATCCTTGTATCCATAAACCCAATTTCCTAGAATTTATTCCATGGGAACATTACAGTAAAGCAAATATCTTCTGCATGAATGATAGTTATAACAAAGTATTTGAAACAATCTACCTTGGCTAAGAAAATTATGGAATACTAACTAAATGGATAACCATGCTGTGGTTAAAACATGAAAAATGTGAATGAGGAAAGATGCGATAGTTCCTGAGCATCTAATTTGTACTTAGATAGCTCAGGTGACTTTGTGAACTCTCATCTCCAAAACTCATGAGTTCAATATCAAATTACCATTACAGGGAGAAGAAATCTAACTTGCCCGTAGTTCCCTGGCATGCTAACAAATGGCAGAGCACAATTCAAATCAAGTGCTAATTCCAAATCCTGAACTCTTTGCACTGAAGAATTTTTTCTTAGATGGAGAATTCATTCTACAAATATATTTTAAAGCAGAAATCTTAGTTCTAAATGAAAGAGATAACAATGGCTGAGCTATCAAGGTACACATGCCAGAGCATAGACAACCCTAAGTCCACACCCTCTCCCCCCAAACTGGCTTCATTTAAATCCTAGGATACTACAAACATTATTTTTAAAATCACCACACTACATCATATTGCATCTAAAAAATGTAAACATGGCTTGATTTAATGTTATGTTACAAATGACAGTAATATAAAAAATTGCCAGTTTCAACTCTTTCAATTGAATAGAAAGACTTGTAAAGATACATAGGAACAGAGATCAAAACAGACGTGTGAAGATAAGAACTTAAGCTGTTTCATTAAGTTGGTGATCTATCAGCTAAGCCACGTGACCCTAGTCTGACATCTTTTTGTAAAGATACATAGGAACAGAGATCAAAACAGACGTGTGAAGATAAGAACTGAAGCTGTTTCATTAAGTTGGTGATCTATCAGCTAAGCCACGTGACCCTAGTCTGACATCTTTGGTTACATTATCCACCACTGTTGGTGTGGTCTTCAGGCCTTCATTAAACCTGAATAGATCCACTTATCTTTGTGCCAATTCTGACTTACTTATTCATAAAATACTATAAAGAGTGTGCATTGTTTGTGAATGTGGTTGTGATAGGGAGAGATGTGGGAGGGATAAGAAAACTCATATGTAGATGTTTCAGATGAAATTATATTTCCCAGCTTACTATTTGGGACAGACAGTGTGTGTTATTAACAATTTCCCTCTCCTCCTTTTTGCCAGTCAGGGAACTTTGTCCCCAGTCACTTTCCCTTTTACCCTCAATTATACCCCAGTAAAAGCCAAAGAGAGCTGAAACTTACTTTCACAGCCTCCTTTGCAGATATTATGTTGATATATGACCCACTCTTGGCCAATGAGATATCAGAGGAGAAACCTGGTGACTCAGGGAAAGACTGTTCTATTAAGAAGAGTAAGATGTGTAAAGAGTACGCCTATGAGAGGTCTCCAAAATGTTTATAGAAAATGACTTATAAAAAGACTATGCATGGATTTCAAAAATTTTTGCAACAAAACAAACTCATACTAGCTTGTTATAACATGTCTGAACGGGGTCTATTTTGAAGCACTAAGAAGGATAAGACATCAGTTTGAAAAGGGCCCTGTCAGAGCAACACGAACTCTGCTAAAATTGAAGCAAGAACAAACATCAAATTTATGGTGAAGCTTGGTGGAAGAATGGTGTAATCATTGATGCTTTATGGAAAGTTTATCATAACAATGCCTCAAAGAAATCAGCAGTTTACAAATAGATAACTCACTTTAAGAAAGGATGAGATGATGTGGAAGATGAAGTCTGAAGTGGCAGACTATCTCCATCAATTTGTGATGAAAAAATTAATATGTTCATGCCCTAATTAAAGAGGACTGATGCTTAACATCAGAAAAAAAATATCCAACATCATTGACATCTCAGTTGGTTCAGCTTACATAATTCTGACTAAAAAATTAAAGTTGAGTA
The DNA here is from genome assembly GCF_000696425.1 of Galeopterus variegatus. NCBI lineage: Eukaryota > Metazoa > Chordata > Mammalia > Dermoptera > Cynocephalidae > Galeopterus > Galeopterus variegatus. Next base: position 15,775 of record NW_007731342.1, on the reverse strand, counting down.
TACTTTCCATTCAGTGGGTACCAAAACTTTATTTATTTATTTATTGGTTAATAATGCAAAAAAGATTGCATTGACATGGTTAAATTCCCAGGACCCTCATGTCTTTAGGGAGGAACTAAATGGCTGGTATCATTGTTTACAACAGTGTCTTAAACTTCATGATGGTGCTTATGTTGAGAAATAAAGTTTATATATTTTTATTTTTATCTTTTTTATTGAAACAATTGATTATACCTTTTTGTGGGGTACAGAGTTGGATATCAATACATGTGTACAGAATGTAATGATCAAATCAGGATAATTAGCATATCCATCATTACAAAACATTCTGGCAGCAAAAGAAAAAAACAAATGAATGGTATTATATCAAACTAAAAAGCTTCTGAACAGCAAGGAAACAATCAACAGAGTGAAAAGACAACCTACAGAATGGGAGAAAATACTTTCAAACTATACATGTGACAAGGTATTAATATCCAGAATATACAAGGAACTCAAACAACTTAACAGTGAAAAAGCAAGTAACTCAATTAAAAAATGGGCAGTGGAGATATATCAGTCTGTTTCATTTGCTTATAACAAAATACTTGAAACTGGGTGATTTATAAAGAAAACAAAATTGATTGCTTACAGTTTCTGAGACTGGGAAGTTCAAAGTCCAACTGGTAGCGGTGCCAGTGACCCAGGGGTCTCACATTGCAAGATGGTGGATGCAGAGAGAGTGGGTGAGTGAGTTCCTCATGCACTGTCCTTTTAAAGCCTTTACAACCAACCCCCTGACCACCATTTTAATCCATTCACTACTACAGCATGGCCCTACAATCTCATCACCTCTTCAAGGCTCCACCTTCCAATTACTATAATAGGATTTCCCACCCTCTTAACAGTCACAGTGAGGTATAAGTTCCTAACACATAAAACTTGAGAGACACCATTCAAGCTTCAGGGAGTTTTGGGGGACATTATTCAATCTACAACAGGAGCTGAGTAGGCATTTCTCAAAGAAAGACATACAATAGCCAACAGGTACATAAAAAATGCTCAACACCACTAATCATCGGGGAATTGCAAATCATAAGTACATTATCATCTCACCCAAGTTAGACTGGCTATTATCAAAAAGATAGAATAACACAAATGATGATGAGGATGCCGAGAAAGGGGAGCCCTCCTACACTGCTGGTGGGACTGTAAATCAGTGCAGCCACTATGGAAAACAGTATGCAGATTTCTCAAACAACTGCAGATAGAACTGCCGTACGATCCAGCAATCCCACTACTGGATATATACCCAAAGGAATGGAAATCATCATGTCAAAGGGATACCTGCACTCCCACGTTTATTGCAGCTCTATTTACAATAGCCAAGAGTTGGAATCCACCTAAATCCCCATTGATGGATAAGGAAAATGTGGTGTATTTTCACAATGGAATACAGCTCAGCCATAAAAAAAGAGTGAAATGCTGCCATTCGCAGCAACATGGATGAGCTTGGAGAAAATTATGCTAAGCAAAATAAAACAGACACAGAAAGAGGAATACTGCATGGCATGTCCTCACTCATAAGTGGGAGGAAAGGAAGGAAGGAAAAAAGGAAGAAAGGAAGGAAGGAGGGAGGGAGGGAGGGAGGGAGGGAGGGAGG
>NW_007731342.1:0-13133 GCF_000696425.1 Galeopterus variegatus | reverse complement strand
AGGAAGGAAGGAAGGAAGGAAGGAAGGAAGGAAGGAAGGAAGGAAGGAAGGAAGGAAGGAAGGAAGGAAGGAAGGAAGGATGAAAGTTAGGAAGATTATAATAATACATTGAACTTTCAAAAGGAAAGAACAGAGCTGTGGTTACTAAAGGTGGGAAATGGGGAGGAGGATTAGTGAGAAATTGGTTAAAGGTCACAAAGAATGATAACATTATGTTTTGTATTTTTATCTTCCAATTCCATTTTTCCACAGATTTTTTGAAGTCCTCTCATATTTTTCTTCCTGCATGTGGAAGTTCTCCTGTGCAGATGTGAGGCTTAAAGTTACTGCAGCCATTCTGAAAACCTGGGAAAGAGCCAAGAGTTCTGGGAGAGCTAATGAACACCTTCCTACAGAGTTTTCAATACGTTGATAAAAAGAGTCTTCTGTTGTTAAGCTCTTTGTATTTGAGTATTCTATTTGCAGCAGAAGGCATCCTAATGTAAACTGCAGAAATCTATCAGTTGCTTAAAGTTCACAACTAGAACACATCAATTAAAAACCATCAAGGGTGGCTTCCTTTTTGCTAATATAAATAAAATTTAGTTACTCCCCATGTGGGCTTTTTTATGGTCATGATGAATTTTTGGCAATTTTTTTTATTGTGCTTACATCATAGTTCGTGATTTTTATCTGAAGTGTGATTGTTTCTGATTATCGTGGCTTCCTCCTGATTTTCGTAAGTGAAGTTGCTGATTTCAAACTTCCAGAAAAAAATACTGTCAGTTTTCCAAGAGCATGGCCATTAGGTCCCCAAAAGATGAATTAATTCTTTTTCTTTCCCTTTGCTTTCTCTCCCAGTTCTTTTTGCACTAAGGCCAATATTTTGAAACAGCCCTCAAAATACTGCTGATGTAAATCTCTGCAAACACCCCTGCAAGTATCAAATAAACTATGTGGAATAGTGCTTCAGAAGTAAGAGGACATTCTTCAAGGTGTGGAGCTGACATTATTTTTGTTGTTACATCTTAATAGCACTACCCCACATTAAGAATAGCAAATGAAGAATAGGCACAGGGCTCCTAAATTATTTTCATAAATGAAACTGAATTTAAGCCTAAAATTGGGCTAATGTCTTTTCTACCTTTTCAGCCTTGGGTAGGCACAGTCATATTAATACCAACTTTTCTTCTTATTTAATAAGCACTTATGTCACAGTGGTTTCACCTTAGCTATAAATTAGGCACTGTTCAAAACACTTTAAAAATAATAACTCTTAATTCTCATTATAACTTTTGAGGGAGGCACTTTCATTATTATTCTCATTTTTCTGATGGGGAAACTGAGGCATTGAGGGTTAAGGTAACTTGCCAAAGCCACACTGCTAGTAACTGGCAGAAATGGAATAATAATAATTTTACTTCACATACAGTGTACAAAGTTATTTACTAAGTGTAAGAGTGTGTTGATAGGTTCACTGCATGCTTTATTTTGTTTTATACGCAAGTATGAAAGAAACATAAAAGGAGAAAAAAATTAATTGAGATTGTTGTGTTTTCTTTTTTTGTTTTTAATTTTTTTGTTGTTGTTGGGGGGATAATAAACCTCTTTGTCTGGAAATAACTGTACTTCATTAACCTACACATACTGTAGGAGGGAAATTTTAAATAAAAACACTATACTGTAAAAGACTAAAAATTCTCTCTTTTCATAAGCTGAAAGGAATTATTATTGAAGTTGTGCAATAGTGGCAATTATATAGAAAAAAATATATGGTATGCATGTTGTCCACTGGCATTAACTTCCAGTACTTCATTTGGGTCTGAATGCATTGATGGCAGGAATATATTCATCTTTCTTTCCATTTTCACATTATGTGGTCAGTTACAAAACCGACCATAAATTATTTCTCTTCCTGTGTCTATGTCCATTTTTCTGTGTGACTTTGCAGCTCCTTCCATCAAGGAGTGGAGTTTATTTCTCTATTTTTAAAATCTGTGATGTCATGTGACAAGTCATGTAACAAGTTTAGACCAATGGGACTTTAGAAAACCTGATACAAGCAGAGGCTTGAAAAATGCTTGAGCACTGAGGATTTTCATCTCTTGCTACTCTTGGGAACTCTGACTGCTACCACATGGATAAGCCTCAGCTAGTCTGCTGGAGAATGAATGGGTGACTCATGGTCCAGTTACTCCCATAGACCCTGCGACTATGTATCCAACCACCAGGCATGTGAATGGAACCATCAGCTACCAAATGAGTACAAACAAATGAGTAAATGTCACCTACACCTTATGGATCAGAGACACACAGTGCTAGCTAAGCCCAGCCCAATGTGTCAGCCTTTTTAGGCTGCTGTAACAAAAAATACCATTTATTTCTCACACTTTTGTAGGCTGGAAAGTCTAAGAACATAGTGCGTGCAGATTAGGTATCTAGTGAGAGCCCACATCCTAGTTTACAGAAAATTGACTGCTTACTGTGTCCTCACTTGACAGAAGAGGCTAGCTCGCTATCTGGGGCCTTTTTTATAAAAGGCACTAATCTCATTCATGAGGGCTCCACCCTCATGCCCTAATCATGTCCCAAAGGCCCCACCTCCAGATACCATCACACAATTCTGGAACAGATGCAGAAGTAATGGCCCTAGGAGAAAGTCAAAATTCAGATGAAAATGCAAAAAAGTGAGGGAATTTTATTCAAATCCCTTTGCAAGTCTTGATAGTACTCCCACTTACCTCAAGGGAACGACCATTCACTGAAGGGTTATTGGGAGTTTACAGCAGGAACAAGACCCATTGCAGCCAAATTTTATATAGTTTTACTCTATCCAGCCTTTCTTTAGGCTTTCCCATGCTTAACACCCCTCAGAAGCAGGGCATATAATTGCTGTGTGCTTTACCAGGTCAAAAGTATTTCAGTGCTGCAGATCAGTCTTAATTCTCTTAGAATGCATATAATTTCATTGCAAGAGAAATGTATTAGACTAATGAGACTTAGGCTCCTTGGCTGTGTTTCTGTTCCTTCCCACCCTTGAGCCCTTGCGACTACACAGCACCTTTCATTTCCAAAGGATGCCTGAGCACTTCATAAACTTAGCTGGTGGACTTATAAACTTTATGGCCAAGGAATCAGTCCACCTCTGAAAGGTAACCTGCTTCTGGTGTTAAAAGTAGCAATTTTTTACATATGGTTAACCTGAAGGCATAAGGAGGCCAAGCAATAGGTTTAAAATCCTAGATTCCTTGGAGCAGGTCCTGGTAGGATTTCCTCTCTTTTATTAAGTTCTCTTCTACACTGGTTTTAGTTGACTAAGCCCAAAGGAAGTACATCCAATGCTGGTTAACCTGAAGGCATAAGGAGGCCAAGCAATAGGTTTAAAATCCTAGATTCCTTGGAGCAGGTCCTGGTAGGATTTCCTCTCCTTTATTAAGTTCTCTTCTACACTGGTTTTAGTTGACTAAGCCCAAAGGAAGTACATCCAATGAATGAACTGAACCCATGACCCTAAGCACCTGGTTAGAATTGGCTTCTGTTCAATGACCTGAGACAACGTTCCACCTCCACATGTAGGGGAGATCAATAAGAAAAAAATCTCAGGTATAAAACGCTTTAAATCCAAGTAATATATAAGGAAACCCATTCATGCATTATCATTTGCCCATTTCTGTGCCTTTTATATAGAATTTCACACTTTTCATCTTGTGTTTTATTTGTCAAACTAAGTTTCCCTCCCTTAAAGGCAGGATCTTTGAATGAGCCATGCTGACAAATTCTTTAGACTCTATTACAATGAATATGTAGGGAAAGAAACACTTTTCTCTACTTCTTAGTTCGCTACCACCATCTCCTCCCAAAAGAATGAGAAAGATTTACTAATCATAATGCTGAGTTCAAGGCATCCACTGGATCCCAGTTACAGCGGCAGAGGGGCTATGGGCTGAATGGGGCTCTGCTTCTCCCTTCACTCGCTGCTTGCACAGGGAGAAATAACACTTGCAGTATAGGAAGTCTGCTTTCTTCACTCTGTGCATGCAACATGGTGGCCATTGCTTGTCCCATGCGACCAAATGGTAATTCTTAAGATTTGGGATTAGAGATAAGAGGCAAGAGACTCAGTTTTCTCTAGCCTTTTTGTTGAGTTGGCCAAAATGTGTTCTTATTTTCCACTGGCTATTGACTGGTGTATACTTACTTCTTTTGATGACTTCAAGATCACAAGGAAAATAAATGGTGGACAAGAATGGATTTGAGTATGCCTGGGTCTACCAGTTCAAATACAATGAAATCCTTCTTCCTGGAAGACTGTTATAGCTGCTGATTTAAATAATTTGTTAATAAAGTATCTCTTTATTTTTCCAAAATTGGTGGTATGAAAAACAAATATTCTCTTGCAGCCCAAATCACTATTTACTAGCTATTACTGTAATCTTTTGGGATCCTTAATTCAAAATAGTCAAAGCAAATTTTACATTTAAGTAATTCCAGAAAGATTAGAATCTGTTCACTACTTCAGACGTCCAATGTGGGAGATTTTCATGCTGATACACAATACTTTTTGCAGAAGCTGCCTTATGTTTCTATCAAACCACTCAAGTTATAGATTTGGGTTTTCTCCTCCTCCCTGTTTTCCTTTTTGTGGGAATAGTTTGTGTACTATTATTCTGCTTCCTCTTAGTAGAATATCATTTGCTGGGCCTAATAAGTTACTCTACAATTGATGTGGCTGCTCAACTGTAAAAGTCTCCCTAGGAAATGCTCCAAGACTGATGGGGTCATATCAAAAGGATAGACAAGCCAGCCAAAAGGAGCTGCTACTGGCCAAAGCTCAGACAAGCTGAACATCAGAATACAGAGGATAGTAAAGCTGATGAACCAGTGAATCAAATAGGAATCCACGAGAATATTCTGATGTGTACAAATATATAAATTGATAAATAATTGAAAGTTTGATGACTAATGATATATTTACATACACTCAAAGTATCTTTCCTCAAAATATTTCTCAATCACAAAGGTGAAAATAGAAGCTTTACAGGGAAGGCTGACAGACAGTACTTTAACCAAAAGATCAAAATTAATATCACTAGTAATGAGATAAATCAAAATCATGTGTCATGAGCATGAAACAATGAGAACAACACAGCATTAACCCTGTGATATTTCTACCCATGATGCATGACTTAAATTTAATCATGAAGAAAAGTAAGACAAACCCATACCCAATTTGAGGTAGTCTACAAAGTAAATGTCAAGGTTAAAAAAGTTAAGAAATGATTGAGGACTTTGTACATATAGAAAACACTAAAGAGACCTGACAACTACAATATAACATGTGATTCTGAAATGAATCCATTTACTAGAAAGGTTATTACTGAGGCAATAGGTAAAACTTGAATAGGATCTCAGGATTAGATGGTAGAAATGCATCAGTGTTAATTTTTGATTTGGATGGGTGTACTGTGGTTATGTTATGTGATTAATAGAATGTCCTTATTTGCATAAAATACACTAAAATATTCCGAGGTGTTGAGCCTCAGATTAGCATATTACTCCAAAATGGTTTGGGGAAAAATATTTGTACCTAACTTGCAAATTAAACAAATAAAAAGGTCCTGCTACAGTTGTGATCTCAGGCTAATTAGACATGCTGATGTTCTAGATAAGTAGGAGACAGAAAAAAGGAGTAAAAAATGTCAGTGTAACAATCTGAAGAGTCAAAGATGCTTTACATTTTGAAATCAGAGGTTTCCACAGATGCTACAACATTGTAAGGGTTCAGGAATTAGCTTAAGGTGAGTGATCATTCCTGCTGAAGTTTTAGAAAGTCCAATGATGGAGCATCACTGCTGGTCCCCTGCTGTCCTTGTGCTCCCCAGCAGCCCTTAAACAGCTTAGATGCTACAACATTGTAAGGGTTCAGGAATTAGCTTAAGGTGAGTGATCATTCCTGCTGAAGTTTTAGAAAGTCCAGTGATGGAGCATCACTGCTGGTCCCCTGCTGTCCTTGTGCTCCCCAGCAGCCCTTAAACAGCTGCATCTCCATCTTTTCGCCTAAAGACTGTTTGGTGACCAGAGTCTACTCTGCCTGGGTATGGTAGTTTAATTAAGTCTTTTGGGAGCAGCCCTTGACTATGTACTGATGGATGTTATCGCATGAATAATACAGCTTCCTTGCTCTGCAGACGTAATAACTCTTGAGCTGCATGTTCTATAGGGCTGCTCGGAGTTCCCCATTGGGACTGAGTTCCAGCTGCTCATGGTGGTAACTTGTTTGATAATACCTTTATAGGCTTCCTTCCTTTTCTTGAATCATTCCTAACTCACTTCCTGTGATCACCTCCCAAATTATCTACGTGTACTCACACCTGATCCCAATGACTGTTTTCAGAAAGCCTAAATGGATACCAGTGTTTAGCTTAATTACTTTTGGTAGGGACCAGCCTAACTTCAGATATGGATCCATAAAAAGTTAAAACATTATTTTAGGTACCAATTTCTCATCTCAGTTTAAATCAGAAAATTTTTGCCAACCTGTCACCAATTGAAAAGTTAAATTTTATAAAGCTAAGTTACTGTCTCCTTTAAATCACACAGACAGCAGGTCTAGACTCCTCTCTCTATCCCAGGACATTTATTATTATATAGTCAATGGTTATAATGGATAAGTGACACTTTTTGCTATGGGTAAAGGAAAGAGTTGAAGAAAATATGCAGAAACAAAGCAAAAATTCAAAGTCAAAGTGAAAAATGCAATCTAATCCAATAGATTAGAGGTGGAAAGATCTTTTGACTTCTGAGAGGGTAAGTGACTTGCTCAAGTTTTCCCAACTAGTAAGAAACCCAGCCTGATGTGGACATGGATTTGGAAGTTCATGTGCTGATTAACTGAATGGCTTATGCAATTTGCTCACCCTGAAAGCTGATTCATCAGCTTCTTTCCCCATCCCATCATGACTTATTACTGCAGGTGCAACCGCAGGTGGTGAAAAAGGACGACTATAGACATTCATAGGGCACTGAAACATGATTTCTTTGCTGTTCTACATCCCATGAAAAAGGACTACTGGGGAAAGCAAAGAGTCCCTGCTTGGCAGGACTAGGGCACTTTAGGCACATGAACTAGAAAATATTTTATAACAAAAACACTTTACGGTCATTGTAAAAACAAACAAACAAAAACAACTCTGTCCATGATTTTTTAAAAAACATAAACAATATAGAAAAGTAGAACGGAGGAGTAAATTCTCTCATCTTCCTTGCTTATCCGCAATTGCATTCTCATGGCTAAGGCACACAGTTCTCCAGAACATCGGGTTTAGAATTAGGCATTGGCAGTCAAGTGATTTTGAACTGTTAGGCCATTTTACAAAAATCACATTGCCTTTAGAAATTTTAGAAGTAGAGAGAAGGTAAAAGTGTTAAAAACCCAACATATTTTTATTCAAAAAGTGGAAACAGATTATATCATACAGTCTTTTGTCCAAGAAAAGAAAAACTCACTTCCTTTTAAATACTAAAAATATATTAACTACACATGCTTATGGATGATTGTGTTCTAGTCTCCTTTTCCTCTGGTTCCCAGAGACTTAGTAGTATTTTTGTTCATTGTGATATTTAAAGAAGAAATTAGAGTTATTTTTCTAAGTAAAGTAATTAAGAAATCTAAGGAGGCTTGACTCTTTAGAATCATAATAATTGATCACTACAATTAAACTTGCATTTTCATCATAATGAATTAGACTCCAGATATGAGTTATACTTAGATTTTATCTCTACTGTTTTCACTGGTTTTCTATTCCCAAGCAAGCACCATGTAAACAAGGACATTTAACTACTTGGTGGCTGAGTTCTTTGTGTGACAAAATAAGGGAGTAGAAGGAATTGATCCTCAGGAGTCCTTCCTGCCCTGACCATTGATAATGCCATAACTTCCATATTATTCACAAAGACAATTCAACTATTGGTGTGAAAAGATCATATTCATTAAAACATATATAGATCTGCCCTTCCTTCTAATGCCTGTCAAACAAGCAGTTTTTCTTCAGAACTGTATACCCATGGTTCAGCACCAGCAGGCTCAGAAGTATGGCATGCAGTGAAGTACAAAGTAGAACGTGTGGTAGATCATATCATCTTAGCAGGGGCTGGTTCTGCAGGGGAGCAGCCTGACCAGCGTATGAATGAAGAAGGTTGCACACTTAAAAGAGAAGAACATTGCTTCTGTCATGACCCAGAGGATGCCAAAATATATAAAAACGGGGATGAGAAAGAAAGAATGACTTAGGAATAGGTGCATGGTCCATGTGTGCATTCTGGCTCACCACTACCTCATGGATCCAACAAAATGTCTAGGACATTGCAGGCACTCAGCAAATGTGAGGTGGATGCATGTGGGCTTCTGTGTCAACAAAGCCCCTTGCCCTAAAGCAGAACTGAAGTTGAAATGGTCCAGAGAGAGGCAATAAAAATGAATTTTGTATGGCTGGGGAGGGTTGTGTATGTGTCGCCACTGCAATCCCAGAGTTTGCATTTATATGCAGTTATTCAACGTCTAGCTCAGTTGTTCAGTGATGCCAAATAAATAGCTGGACAAAACAAGCAAAATTTGTTGCATGGAATGGGAAGTTCATATCCATTAGCTAAGTTTGCTTTGGGTGTGTGCAGACTAGAAATCACAAACGATTTGGTGAAGTAGGAATTCGAAAGTAGTGAAAGGGAGGAATTAGGGAACTAATTTTTCATTACATTTTAAATCAAGACAATCATTACCTTGTGGTGCTAATGGGCAAAAACCTTCAAACTACTACCAAGCAGAACAGCTCGTTCTGTAGACAGAATATGTGACAGCTCTATGAAATATTCAGCAACTTTTTTTTAAGGGGAGAAGATATGAAAACTATGTTAGTGCTCATCTTAGTTACTCAGTAATTAATATCATAGTCCTAGACAAAAATCTCCAAAAGAGCTCTTTTCAGGCAAAAATTGTGCAAAACAATCCATAGTTTTTAATCTTTTTAAATTTTAATTTATCAATACACAATGTAGTTGATTTTTATGTCCCTTCACTAATTCCTCTTTCTCCACCCTCCCTCCTTCCCCCCATCAACACCATATCTGTCCACTTGTCTTAACAAGTTCAAGGAATTGTTTTGATTGTTAATCCATATTTTTAAAAAGTTGTTTCCCTTATACTAAAGTGCAAGAAAAAAGTTATCCTTGGTGGAAAATTGTTGGACTTGACAAACCAATGACTAATAGATGCCATGTGGTAATTCTTATGTTAAGAGACTAGAAATGCATTCAAACAGGAACATCCTTAATAATTTCATAATCCTTATGTGATAGTATAAAGTAGCTTCCAACATTTGTTCCTGATATTACAAGCACATCCTTAATCCCTTGACCCTTATTTAACAAAGTTCCTCTCTGGATTTCTAAAGAACTGTGTGTAGGCTTTGAAATTCAAGCCAAATGACCATCCCTCATGGCTGCGGGGGAAACAGGAGATGGTTCTCCTTACTATAAAACCATCTTTATGACATCTTCTCACAGTTATTAGTGAGCTGAAGACTCCCACATTCTTTTCATCAGAGGCACCTCCTGCCTTGATTCCTGATTCCCATATGTTCTTCCAGTGGAGAAACCCATTCCTGTATAGTTTTGCTTCTGGGGACTCACATTGCTCTTGGTGAGGCTTCATTTATTGTTCGTCTTACAGTGTGCCCCCATTGTTGTCCAGATTTTTTTTTTAAAGTAGAATCAGTGATCTAGGTAGTTCTCTAAGACTGGAGTTTTTCATTGGCCTGACAACTAGAATTTCTATTTCTACTTGTTTCTGAAAATCACATGTTTGGTTCAGTATGTTCATATGCCAGCACACTCTGACCCCAGGAGGTAGTTTCTTTACTTGAAATATGGATACATCCTAATCAAGTAGAGGGAACTGACAAACTGACAAAATCCCAGGATAAGGATTCTGTTTCTGGAATGTCCGAAAAGAACATGAGAAAACTCATGGGTGGTTTGCTCATGGTGAGGCTTGTGGTAGCTGAGTTGCTGAAGAAGGCTGCCTTCATGAGATAAGACGTAAAAATAAATGAGCTTCCTCTTGAGGATAAATGTCAAATCTCATTCTAGACCACAAAATGGTAGGCATGAAGAAATACAATTTATTGATCGTGTAATAGCGCTTTCCTCTAAGTTTACTTAGCATGTGTGTTAGTCCATTTCTGTTGCTTATAACAAACTACATGGAACTGGGTATTTTATAAAGGAAATGAAATTCATTGCTTACAGTTTCAGAGGTTGGGAAGTCCAAAGTTCAGGGAACACATCTGGTCAAGGCTTTCTTTGGTGGCAACTTCAGTGACAGCAGGGTATCACAGTGTGAAATGGCAGAGCAGAGAGGGAGAAAGGGGACAACTTTCTTATTTACCCTCCTTTAAAGCCCTCCAAACCGTGCCCATGACCTCCATTTAAATCCATTCACTACAGCATGGGCCTACAATCTAATCAGCTCTTCAAGGCCCCATGTTTCAATTACCATAAAAGGATTCCCCACCCTCATCAGTTACACTGGGGATTAAGCTTCTAATATATGAAACTTGGGGACACAATTCAAGCTTCACTGAGTTTTGGGGGGACATAATTCAATCCACTACAGTATGCTTATTTACGGAGAAGCTATTCCATGTGTTAATCTTCCTTAATTATAGAAACATATACTTTTGCTTATCTAATAATGATTTGACCTACAACTTAAGAGTCAGCAAATCTCTTAGAACAAGATTCATGTTAAACATCAGTGAAAAGTAAAAAAGAAAAAAAAAAAAAGGAAGGTAGAATCACATTGCTTTTTCAAACTGGTTCCACTTGAATGTGGAAGAATCCAGACAGGGAGGTGAGGAGTCTTTCTTTAGTTTGAATTTTAAGATCTCTTATTTGCTTCACAATTATGACATTTTATGGATGTCCTACCATACACGGTTTTGGTTATCTTGTAAGTAATCCTGTACATATTCTACATGGAACAAGGAGTAGGGAGCAAAAGGAAAAAAAAAAAGACTCAAATGCTTTGCGATTTAAATTATATGTTCTGTTTTTAGGATCCCATTCAAGCAGGTGCATACTGCTACAGTCCTGACTTTCCTTCTGGCATCAAGACACTCCTTTCCAATTTCTTACTATTCATTTATTTGTGGATAACACAGTCATTTCAGGATCAGCAGGGGTAAATCTAGACTCTGCTATGCTCTTTGTTAAGCAAATATTTATTGCATGTATCACATAATATACCATACGCACACACACACACATATATAGACACACTCATATATGTGTGTGTGTGTGTGTGTGTGTGTGTGTGTTGTGAGTGCCTGAAGAGACAAGTGTTTGGAAAATTGGAGATCTGATTTACAGGAACAGGAAAGAACATGCACAAAGTTGTAACGGCATAAATGGATATGCAGTGAGAAAAATAAAGAGAAGTTTAGTGTGGCTGGAATGGGGAGTTCTGTGATGTTGGTTAGTGTGGCTAGTGTGGCAGGAGAAAGGAAGTGTCATTTCAAATTACAAAGGCCTTGAAATGTCCCCAGACAAGACTCTAAATTTAAAATGTGGGCCTTGGTGAAGTTCAGTGTTAAACACATTGGGAATGGACAACAGCTAGTTACAGGAACTTCCAATGACAATTGTGAAACTAAAGTAACTATCCAGGTGAGATCACACTTTTAGTGGTCAAACAATGTTAGCAGAAAATAAGGCTGAGAAATAATCATGAGATGGGGAAGAAAGAATTAAAGAAATTGCCATATGTCAAGAGTGAAAGAAAGGAAATACCAAGTTGACTCTGAGCTACTACTGCCATTCTTTTCCTCAACATCTGTGAGATACAAAGTCGTCTCTTACTTTCTCTCTATCCTGTATTCGAGAGCTTTTAATAGCACCTCAACGTCTACTGAATAAAGTCCCAATTCACTGCTTTGTTGTCAAAAATGCTGTTGGTGTTCTTTCCATTTTCCCAAACTTTGCCATTTCGGAGCATGAAAACCTTAGTAACAAATATTAGTCTCTATATCTCTTGGCCTGAGGGCTTTTTCTAGACCTCAGAGCCATCTCTGCTTGTGCACATGACAAGGCAGAAATGCCGAGGAATTAACCTGTACTATAGAAGTAGTCCCCAATGAATGACAGTGAATTGGTATATAAAGTACACCAGCCCTTTCACCTCTTAGGATCAACAAATACGAGGACCTTGTTCAAAACTGTACCTTATAGGAAACTGTGATTTTCACAATATTTAATCATACGTACATCCATTTCTCCCCTAAGAGCATAATTTCATTGAGCCCAAGGAACTCTTTTATCCACATTAAGGTCCCTAAAATTTAGTACAATTCCTAGTACATAATATGTTGTGATGTGTAATTTTGTGCATCAACTTGACAGAGTCATGCGGTGCCCTGATATTTGGCCAAACAATATTCTGTGTATGTCTGTGAGGGAATTTCTGGATAAGTCAGTAGGCTGAGTGAAGCAGATTGCCTTCTGTAAATTGGGTTGTCCTCATCCAGTCATTGGAAGGCACGAATAGAACAAAAAGGCTGAACTTCCTTCTGGTAAATGGGAACTCTGGCCTGACTGCCTTCAAAGTGAAACATACTTTTTTTTTTTTTTACTCCTGCCTTCAAAATTGAACTGGAACATTGACTCTTCCAGGGTCTTGAGCCTGCCAACATTTGAACTGAAACTACACTATTGTATCTGCTGGGTCTTCAGCTTGCTAGCTACAGATTTTGGGAGTTAGCCTCCATAATCACACAAGCCCACTCTCACATGTATGTGTATATATCTTATTGTTTATGTTTCTCTGATGAACCCTAAGAACCCCAATACAGACTTTGGTACCAAGGATGGTTCTATAAAAACAGAATTTTAAACATAAGTTTTCTGAAATGAATCTGGAGTTTCTGGGATTGCTACTCTAATCTTCTTAGATTTAAAGATGCTAGTGACATTATTTCTTACAGAGCACTTATAAAATATCCATGATTTGGCAGGAAATATGCAAAATATCATCATTGGATACTTCTAGTAAACCACTTATGAGAGGCAAGGATCTGGTTTACTGTGGATATACTACTTTGATC